>NC_142802.1:34602365-34666021 GCF_049724085.1 Artemia sp. Qi Xiang Cuo | reverse complement strand
TAAGTCAAGTAAGTCATAATAAAAATACTGCAACTCATCATGATATTTTTTTTTCTTTTTGCTCAACAGATTCATCTATATGTAAGTAAAACTTTACAAAAATTAAACTATACCCGGGCTATATGGTGGGGGGGGGGTCAACCCTATCCCCTTCGTGGTCGATTGATTCATGTAAACGTAAAATAAGACTGCACTAATTAAGCTGCTCCCAAGTCAGGAATAAGCCGCCTCCGCTCCCTTGATCCATTACTGGTTCTAATCAAATTAGCCTTTAAGAAAAAATAGTTATGTTTTGATGGTCTTCTAATTACTATTTTTCGCTTATTTCTCAAAGAACATGGAAACAAATGAGTCAATCAAGTGCATTGCTACCAAAATCTTGAAGCATTATAAATTATAAATGTTAATGTAATTCCTGTTTCTTTTTTTGTCGAATTATAATAATTATAACAAATTAAAAAATGAAATTACAACTAATTAATTTAACTTGAAGCAACTCGTGTGTCAAATTTGGACACGTTAAGTAATGCGCTTCAACTGTTGCTTTAGAATAATTCCTGGTTATACTCCATTTTATTGTCAAACAGTTCGTGGTAGCGAACTGTAAGTAAGGAACGACCCGGCTCAATGGTAACCGAAACTCCTAGAAAACGGGATTTTGATACCAATAGATACATCAAAAGAATCAGATTTTAATTCTGATTTCTTATATATAAGTTTCATCAAGTTTAGTCCTACCCATCAAAAGTTACGCGCCTGAGAGAATTTGGCTGATTTTCGAAAAAAGGGGGAAAGACCCCCTAAAAGTTATAAAACCTTAATGAAAATCACACCATCTTATATAGCGTATCAGAGAACCATAATGTAGACGTTTTAAGCTCCTATCTACAAAAAATGTGGAATTTTGTATTTTTTGCCAGAAGAAAGATCACGGATGCGTATTCATTTGTTGTTGTTTTCTCCAGGGGTGATCATATCAAACCCAGTGGTCCTAGAATATCATAGGAGGGCTCATTGGAACGGAAATTAAAAGTTCTGGTGCCTTTTTTAGTGACCAAAAAAATGGAGGGCAACTAGGCCCCCTCTGACGCTCATTTTTTTTCCAAGAGTCGCCCAATCAAAATTTTTAGATAGCCATTTTGTTCAGCATGGTCGGAAATATGATAACTATGTCTTTTAGAATGATTTAATCCCCCGAAGTCCCCGGAGAGAGGGCTGAAAGTTATGAACTTTACCCAATGTTAACATATAGTATTGGTTATTGGGAAGTATACAGACGTTTTCAGGGGGAATTTTTTCTGGTAGTGGGGGGTGGGTCGGGGGTTTTGTGGGAGGATCTTTTCGTGGAGGATGTTTCCTTGGGGGAAGGGACATTCCTATGAAGAGGGCACCGGATTTCCCAGCATTATTTAAAAAAAAAGATCAGAAAAAAAAAAAAAAAAATTCAACTGAAAGTAAGGAGCAACGTCAAAACTTAAAACGAACAGAAAATATTACGTATATGATTGGGTTCACCCCCTAGTCAATACCTCGTTCTTTAAGCCAAAAGATTTTTTAGTACTTTCATAAGAGTTATTTATTCTAATTAACGGCCTTTGTGATTATGGGTCATTTTTAAAGAATTGGAACAAAATTCGAACTTTAGCTTAAAGAACAAGGTATTGATTAGGGGGCCAACCCCCTAATACATATTAATTTATATGAATATAGAAGTTCGTTACGTAAGTTAACTCGTAAGTGACGTATATTGATTACTAATAAAAACATTCGTAAATAAAATTAAACAAGTTTCGAGAAAGCCATTTAACCAAATAAAAGTAAAATTAATATCCAAATTTCGTTTTAATTATTCATGTACGGTGAGCCAAAATCAAAACTTAAATTAATTCACAAACGTTCAAAAAATAAATAAAAAAACAAGTTTTTTTTAACTGAAAGTAAGGAACGACGTTAAGACTTAAAACGAACAGAAATTATTCCGTATATGAAAGGGGCTGTCCCCACCACAACGCCTCGCACTTTACGCTAAAGTTTGACTTTCTCACAAATCTATTTTCTTAAACAATAAAAAATGTTAGCGTAAAGAGCGAGGCGTTGAGGGGGGGACAACTCCTTTCATATACGGAATGTTTTCTGTTCGTTTTAAGTTTTAGCGTCGTTCCTTACTTTCAGTTAAAAAAAAAACTTGTTTTTTATATTTAATTTTTGTAACAAGCTCGCATTAAATGTTAGTATTGTTGAATTATTTTGACTTGAAATCCAAATCTCGGCTTTATATTTCACAGTTTTAGCCTAAAAAAATGCTCCGTAGAAATAATAACGAAAAAAAAATTGTTTATGTTCGGATATGCTTTCTGAAAAAAATCCCTTGAAGTCTATCTAGTATTTAGTTTCCAAGTACTATATAAACAGACCTTTTCTTGTTTTTCTTTAAAACGTGTATGAAACTCTCAACTTTAGGGGGTTTGTAGCACCCCATACATCACTCTTTGCTTTTCGCTAAAATTTATGTTTCTGTTTTTTTTTATTTTTCGTAATACTCCAAAATGAATGAAAAGAAATGCTGCCTGATTTTTAACAATCTAATACCGTGATTCCCAACGTGGGACACAGTTCCCACCAGTGGGTCGTGGAAATATTTTCGTGGGTCATAGGCAGGACATGCAACCTTTTGGGGATTGTACTTCAGAGCCTTAATTTTGAAAAAAGTAAATATTTTTCACGTGAAAGATGTCACATTCATATGCCTTTAAAGAGCAAAAAAGATGCATGATAGTATTGCAACGACTTCATACATTGTATAAAAGGTGTTGTATTCAGATAATATTTTTCATTAATATAAAATATGTAATTTTGAATAAAAAAATTTAAATATGGCACAAAATTGGTTGGGAACCACTGATCTAGTATGATTAGTTGAATGCTAAATGTACTCAGGTATATTTTAATTGTGAGGCACGTAAAATGTAAAAAATAAAACTTTTGTCCTACTGAATGCGTATTGCATAATCATCCAACTTGTTATAATTGTTTTAGACAGGAACTGTTTTAGTATGATTTTCTGTGAAACCAACTTAACGACACTGAAACTAATAGGTGCATGATCATATTTTGAATACTTAAACCGAGAAAAAAAATATAACCAGCACAGCATTTTTGTCAGACTATCGGGAACATATTATGTTCAAAATCAGCAATATATCTTTTTCTTAATTTTACTCGTGTTCTGTTTTTCTTTTGTCGATCTGAGACTTCAAAACCGATTTTAGCTATATATATATGGATGTTTTTTGCGGTTGTCGCATTGTTTCTTCTTATATTGTTTGTTTGTTATTTTATAGCCAATCTCTGACTTGTTTATAACATACTTGAATATGGCTTATTTGTTTTTTCTATTGTTTTTCACCGCTTTTAGTCAGAGTGTTTTCATATCCCATGGATTTTTGTGCCATTCTTTTGAAACCAATTTCTTTTAAGAACACAAAGCATACTACTGTTTGTTCCAAAAAGCTGTAAGAATATTGACACTTTCATTTTACAAATGGAAAGCTAGTAGTCTATTTGTCACGATTGCTACGAAGCTTTAGTGTCCATGGCGAAGCCTAGCAACGAGGTTGTTTGAGAGATTCCATATGGAACCCGAAAGGTTGCAACACTTATTTGAAACCTTTGATCTGGAAATCTTCTTGACAATGATTAGAAACGTGACTGGTTTAGTTAATCGCTTCGAGGAATTGATTCTGGACGTTAAACTATAACCAACGAAAGAAATTGACAGCCGTTAGTAACATACTTGTCAAATCATTTTTTTTTTTTTTTTTTTTAAGAGCATGAAAAATAAAAGGAATGGGAATGATGAAATATTCGGTTTAAATTTGTTTTTTTCAGAGTTCACGCAGTGACGTTGACGTAGTTAAAAGCGATATGTCTCCCATGAATTATTTCTTTTTCTTTCAGCCAGTTCCTAATTTTAATATATAAAAAGTGGTTTATATACACCTTGTTAAAATTGGAATTGTGTACAGAATTCAAATATATGTGATTGATGGCACAAATGAGTCCATTAACCCTCTCTATCCTCCATCGCTAACTCTTTGGCAGAAAGCTAGGCATTTGAATATTCTTTAAGCTGGAATTGTGCAAGGATTTTCAATATGTATGATTGGAGGACAAAAAGGTGGAGCGTGGAAACTGGGGGTTGAAATGAGGTTCCAACTTTAGTGGCAAAATATGCTAAGTCAAGCTTATGGAAGGAGCGGATGCAAAACGAGCTAAGCCCGAATTGGAATATTGCAGTGTGACTGCCGACTAAACCGGTGCAAAAAACGAGCCCAGTCAAGTCTCAGTTTAAAGACGATCTAAGTCCAAGCTGGGGAATTCCTGGGATGCTATAAAAAGGAGATATAAAAAAGAGTTAAAACCACACTCCGCGCAAAAATGATGTAAATCTTAGCTGTGGACTGGCTCAGTGCTAGAACGGGCCAATTCCCAAATTGGCGCAACAATGAGCTAAGTTCTGACTTGAAGAAAATCTGGCTAAATTCTATCGAAGTTTGAAAATGGGATAAGTCCATGGTGCAGAAATACTCACTGAAAAAATAGGTTAATTCCACAATCAGAACAAAAGCGAGCTGAATCCTGCCAATGTGTAAAACCGAGCTAAGCCCTGACTTGGTAGAAAAATAAGGTTAGTCGTGATTGGATAGAAATCCATTCAAGCTGTAACTCATTGCGAAAACGAGATAGATCCTGTCTAGGTGCAAAACTGAGATAACTCGAGACTGGGTATTTAAAAGAATCTAAATCTAAGCTATTATAGTCGTCCCTTGCTGCTTTCTATTTAGTACAGAATATAATTCTTGTAGCTTGGAATCTTGTTGTATCCTTCCTACCCTATATGTCTGATAACCATTATAATGATATCATATTATGATAACCATATATACGTGTCTGATAACCATTATTGTGTGTTTAGTGTCTTTAATTAGTCATTTAAGATGCGTGTCCTTTTGTAATTGGTGCTCAATAATTGATAAAACAATATATGGCTATTTTTATATAATAGTATCTAGTATCTCTTGAGGTACACCCACCTAGTGATTAAGATACTTGTTAAAAGTAATTAGGGAAGAAACACAAATTCTAATTTTGCGCATTTACAGCCAACTTCTTAATAAATTGAACAGATCACAGTAAATCCTTATTGAATGATAACTAGAAGTTTTTTCTTCATGATACCCCGTTTTTGACCTGGAAAAGCCATAAACCCCATAGATGCTAAGCCATAGATGCTAAGAATGACTACTTTGATTTTATTTTAAAGATTGGGATTATTTTGGGGTAATTTAATGATCTGGAAATTTTAATAGCTGAAAAGACATATCCCAGAAATAATTATCCTTTTCCTAATAGGCATTATGTTTTGCAATAATCTGTTTTGGTGAGACTATGAAAAGAAATGAAATTGTAATTTAATCTGCATTTAAACTATCAGTAATGAAAACCGAATCCTTGGATTATATACAAGCATCTTTTAAATTTTGTTGCTTATATAGGCCTGTGAAAAATTTGGCTCAGTATATACACAGCACTTTCGTTTCACTGACACCGCTAAAGAGGATAGAAGGACTTGTATGGTTTTACCCTAATGTGTGTGAAATAGCAGGAAAGGCTTTAAAATAGTTGTGTTTTGTAAAAAAAAGTAATTCCAGCCATGTCTTTCTGGATTCAGCCCCAGTCCTCGCTAAATATACTAACTTACCACCAAACGTAATTTGACGTATGCAATACTCTTATCGATTTGTCCCCCTCCCTCTGCTCTAAGATTTTGCGGTGTAAAATCCGTGTTTGCCTTTTATATTCCTCGGCGAAAGTTATTCTTCCTTGACTATTATAATTCTTTGTCGGTTATGGAACTTGACTAAAGAGTATTTTTCATTAATTTAGAAAAAAATTGTGGTTTCGTACTTTTTATTTTCATTCTGTCTCTTTTGCTCTGCATTTTAAAAGAATAAACGAAGATGATTTAAAAAATCTGAGAATTCGCCCGAGTACCTCTATTTCTTTGTCTTTTGCATTTGAAATATCCCGAAATCGCAGTCTTATCTTTCATACCATACACCACATAGAACTCTCAGTCCAACTTCTCCTTCTTTATTTGCTCAGCTTGTTTGTAATGAACTTTTGTTGCTGTTTGATTGTGATATTGTTTGCCTTTGTGAAATTCTATTATCCTAAGGAAAATTGACTTCGGTGTTGTCGAAGGTTCTATAAAAGAGAAAATGGACTAACATATAATGGATAAAAGGCTCAGTGGTTTGACACATTCAATGTTGGCTGGGTGTTTGATAGAATGAAAAAGTACTGGCAATACCATCGATAGTAATGTCTATTTTCCGCATGCAATTTCAAATATATCTTTGGTTTTGCGTTTTAAATTTCATCATAAAAGAAGCGGCTGGACATAGGGGTCTCCAGGCCAGTTTTTCAAAATCTAAGGATTTTTATACCCCCACCCTATTTGCCTGTAAATGTTATATTTACCTCTTTCTTTTGCTGCTGGAGGAGTTTGCTCTCCCTTCCTAAATATTTGATGTTTCTCCAAACCACCTTGGAATTATTTTTGTAAGAATTAGTCACTTTAGTAGATTGTTTTATTTGTCTTATTTACTATTTCAAGAATTATGTCTTACAGAGAAATTAGGTGTGTTGAAATTTGATGGATTCACCAAGTTATTGTTGGGAAGGGGGTTAGGGGGACCCGACTCAGGGGTGGCTTGAAGGGGGCGAGGGGGATGAATCACCCCCTGGTTCTCGCAAAGTCGTGTTAAGTAGTTTGTTTTGACCTTATTGAGGTCCCAGGTGCTAAATTCTGAGACAGTCAAGTTGTTTTTCCTTCTCCTGGAAACACTTTTGCATTTTCAAACTTCTCGGTAAAGAAGTGGCTGATTTTGAAAAAACTCAGCTTCAGTTGTAGATATCAAATACCGTATTTGCTTGTAAATAGAAAAGAGTCGTGTTATTTATCGTTTAATTTTAATTTTCTAATGTCGTTTTTCAGTAAGTTTAAATTAACTTACTTCGTCGTTTAAATTAAACCAGATTTAAAGGGACCGGACTGGCAGCACCTCATACCTTAAAAAACCTGCCTAGGCTTACGTATGATTTAAATAGAATAGATTTGTTTTTTTATCGTCTAATTCTTCTTTTAAATAATTTTGAATCTAAACAGAGTCGTTTAAATTAAACCAGATTTAAAGGGACCGGACTGGCAGCACCTCATACCTTAAAAAACCTGCCTAGGCTTACGTATGATTTAAATAGAATAGATTTGTTTTTTTTATCGTCTAATTCTTCTTATAAATAATTTTGAATCCAAACAGAGTCGTTTAAATTAAACCAGATTTAAAGGGACCGGACTGGCAGCACCTCATACCTTAAAAAACCTGCCTAGGCTTACGTATGATTTAAATAGAATAGATTTGTTTTTTTATCGTCTAATTCTTCTTTTAAATAATTTTGAATCTAAACAGAGTCGTTTAAATTAAACCAGATTTAAAGGGACCGGACTGGCAGCACCTCATACCTTAAAAAACCTGCCTAGGCTTACGTATGATTTAAATAGAATAGATTTGTTTTTTTTATCGTCTAATTCTTCTTTAAATAATTTTGAATCTAAACAGAGTCGTTTAAATTAAACCAGATTTAAAGGGACCGGACTGGCAGCACCTCATACCTTAAAAAACCTGCCTAGGCTTACGTATGATTTAAATAGAATAGATTTGTTTTTTTTATCGTCTAATTCTTCTTTTAAATAATTTTGAATCTAAACAGAGTCGTGTTAAATAAAACACAATTAAAGGGACCGGACTGGCAGCACCTCATACCTTAAAAAACCTGCCTAGGCTTACGTATGATTTAAATAGAATAGATTTGTTTTTTTTTATCGTCTAATTCTTCTTTTAAATAATTTTGAATCTAAACAGAGTCGTTTAAATTAAACCAGATTTAAAGGGACCGGACTGGCAGCACCTCATACCTTAAAAAACCTGCCTATGCTTACGTATGATTTAAATAGAATAGATTTGTTTTTTTTATCGTCTAATTCTTATTTTAAATAATTTTGAATCTAAACAGAGTCGTGTTAAATAAAAAACGTTTTAAGGGTCTGGTGTGGTAGCCGAGCAGCTGGCCGTAAAAATATATTTATTCTCGCATATAATTTATTTCTGTCTGATGGTTCGGGAAAATTCAACTGAAACATGACAAGATAATGTGAACAAACCAAAAGCAAGAGACGAGGTTACGTGAATGGATTGCCGGTCAAGCTTTGCCTACGAGTGGAAAAGAATGCAAAAAATTTCTAAACACAATGGAAAAGTAATTAAAATTCAAAGTGTATATAGGATAGTGAAAAAACTCGATTACAATACGAGATTGAGATGGATGCAACGCTTTAGAAGGACAAGCAAGACTTGGCTGTGAACCCAGAATTTTTCCTCCGAGAACAGGTTTGCTTTTGAATACTCATTCAAGTCGGTAGGTAAGTTTTGTCTGGGTCGAAAGAGTTAAGACTTCTAACGAAGAGAGATTAGATAAGAAATTATTCAAAATATGTGCGTCCGACTCTTTACGGTAATTTTGATGTCACGTCATCGATCAGTACAGACTATGAGAAGGAGTCAAAAATCGGGCAAGATGTTTCCGATCAAAGACCCAAAAAGATATTTTTTTACATGTTTTACCAAGCTGGAATACATGATATGATTAGTTGTTGGTTCCAATGACATTGTTAAGACAGTCTGGGAATACGTTCAATACAAGAAATATCTTAGTGGAAATACAATCTACATCATTATTTATGTTTGAGCTACGTAAAGAGTTAACTCTCGATTTCACTGAAGAACTTATTAATATTTCAACAATTAGCGGAGTTGCTGTCGAAATTCACAATGACAATTTTGAAAGTATAGATCACAAGGGTCAAGGAATAAAGAAAGCAATCTCTAGTGAAAACTAAAAGAAGAACCTTATTTCATGTGGTCGTAATCAACCAAAGCTGAGTGTTTTCCCAGTTGATTCTTCAATATAAGGAATGAAACAGTGGCGTTTTCATCCGGGATGCTATGAGGATTACCAGTTTTTAGAATACAATATCGATAAAGATGCTGCCTTCTGCTTCATGTGTTTCCTTTTCTCAAAGAAAAGGCGAAGAAAGAAAAACTAGTGAGTCGTCAGTTTCGTGAATAACAGCAGTCACGGGGATTTCCTACTTGACAAAAGCACCCGAAATCAGGTTTTGCAGCAAGCAAAAGGTAAAGAGACAAGCAGAAAAATTGTGAATTTTTTTTTTCAACACTGCAAGGACCCTAGTGAGACAGGGCATTGGCTTTAGAATAACTGAAGTTGAAAATGGTAGCTTGTTCAACTTACTCAAATGGTTCAACTTCTAGCGAGATATGTGGCAACTCTTGATTCCCGATATAGACCACACACATTTACCTGTTTAGCCACAGTTCCTACGAACGAGCTCATTGACTTTCTTTTGGGAAAAGTCAGGGGAAGATCTTCGACGAAATTTTGGATTCAGAATCTTATTCTGTGATAGGATACCCGATGCATTCGTAATCCGCAATACCAGCTCGGAAGAGACACCTAGAGAGAAACTATTTCATTTTAGCGAGGCCAATGACGAAACCGGGCAGGGTAAGACAGAAAGTATAATAGGAACAATGTCAAGGAGAGGAATTCCTCTGAATAAACTAGCTTTCCAGTCTTATTACAATGCAAGTGCGATGTCTGATCAATTTAATGGAGCCCAGCAGGAAATATCTGAACTTCTTGATTGTCTGATATTCCCTGACTGGCCCACAGACTAAATATCATTATTGAACATAGTGGCAATTCATCTTGTTGAATATTTGAGCTTTTCAACATCCTGGAGGACATATACATGTTCTTCTCTTCATCTACAAAGTATTTTTCCACTCCTAAAGGAAAACTCTTCGATTGAAAAAAAGCTTTAACCTCTGAAACTTATCACGAACTCGATAAACTGCTAGGACTGAAACCATACAAGCATTAGTTACTTACTTTGAAGCAATAGTTTCAGCCATTTACGAAACAACCGATAAATAACACCGATGCAAAGTCAAAGGCACAAGCTAGTGGCCATCTGAAAATGATTCTAAACTTCGAATTTATCGGTTGCTTCATCTTTATGAAAAAAACGTATACAAGATCAGGATAGCAACAGAAAAATTTGAAGAATAGGAGATAAACATCTTCGACGCTGTTGAAACATTTGAAGCTATGAAGAAACTCTGCGAAAGAATATCGGAGGATGAAATAATCAGTTGCATTGACAGTCAACTGTATTCGCCAGAATGAGAGAAGCCGATCCAGAGGCAGATTTTGGTAGAAATCATCGTCGACGACTTGAACAATCTCGTTTTGACAGTAGAGCTCTGAGTCAAGCCGAGATCTCAATGTATCAGTTCTATAGACACATTTTAGAATCCTGTCGAAAGGTTGAATACAATAATGGTAGATGATCTTAAGGCTTGTCTTGTCCATTTTCAGCCATTTTGATCGTAACTTTAGCCTCCTTTAATAAAAAAGGGTTTCAGTTGCAGATATTCAGCTAGTAACAACGTTTTTTTCCAAACCAAGAAAGAGCTCCAGATTCTCTGCTATTCAAGTAGAGATTGAAAATCTGTTTCAGTTTTGCCACGGCTCTACTTGCATCAGAGAAGTCCTTGATGAAGGAAATTGCCGGCAACACCAGCTTATGCCAGCAAATCGCTATTGCAAATAGGCTGTGACAGCACCTGTTGTAGTTGCTGCTGCCGAAAGAATATTTAGAAAGCTCAAGTTTGTTAAGAATTTGCTGAGAACTGTCATGGTTTATTTTTGACTAAATTCCTTAGGTTGTTGGTGATTGGCGACCTCACCGATGTCCAGCTGTGGTCCACTTTGAAGGACAGGCGAATACAAACATATCTTTCCTTATTTATGCATAATGTATTCTGTTTTAGCTTCTTGTTTGTCTCCGTAGATAAGTATAAATGATAGAACATTCATTTTGAAAAGTCGTAAAATATAACCTGGGAGTCGTGTAAACTTACTGTATTTTTTTTCCAGAAAATCGGGCTAGTCTACAAGCTGTTGCGGGTCAAGAATCAGTCCAAAGAATCGCCTTCTTTTTTAAAGAAAAACCGTTGAGCTTTTTTGTCTGTTTCATATTAGTTATAGAAAATAAATTGTGATTTTGCTGTGTAATCCACAGTCTATGTAACCTATTTAGATAGGTTGTTGTTTAATTTGTTGCATATGACAGATCCTTCGACACAGAAGTACTGTATATCCTCTTTACCTTTCTCATGCTTATTTTACGCCAAAAGTGAAAACAGGAAAATAGTATAGGGAACAGAAAGCTCTTTTAGTTTTGTTTTTAATGAGATAGACGAGATAATCAGCTAGATTTTTTCCAATTAGTATTACAACAGATTTTTTTTGTCAGTTTTTCAAAGAAAAGTCGTAAACTCTAAGCCAGATATAAAAAATGGGGGAAAACGAAACGTTTCAGCAAACCTCCTGATCACCGGAGAAAAATGTA
This sequence comes from Artemia sp. Qi Xiang Cuo, assembly GCF_049724085.1. Classification (NCBI taxonomy): domain Eukaryota; kingdom Metazoa; phylum Arthropoda; class Branchiopoda; order Anostraca; family Artemiidae; genus Artemia; species Artemia sp. Qi Xiang Cuo. Next base: position 34,654,404 of record NC_142802.1, on the reverse strand, counting down.
AAACTTCTCCACCTTATTTCATCGTGCGAAGGATTTTCTTTGTAGATACTTGGAATAAAAAGAGATTCCATCCTGAAAATAAGCTTTCAGGCACAATTCTAGTCCATAAAAAAGGTGACGAGTCAATTGGTAATTGCTGCAAAGGAAAATTAATAGATCATGCTATAAAACCATGTATATAGCGCTGTTGAAATGTTGGTAAGTAAAGAGTTGATAACGCCAGTAAAAACTGATATGGTTTTGATGATATTTATAGTATTTATTTTTATTTGCATTTTCCCAGACTTAAAATAAGTAAAATTCATTACTATTTTAAAAAAAACGTCAAACATTTTTAGCATAAAAAAATTACATGATTTTGTAAAAAAGGAGGAAATAGCCGCACAGAAGAACCCTAGAACGGGGTTTTCAAACTTTTGTCTACAAAAACTTGAAATTATGATGTGAGAAGGATGGTTACAGCCCGTATGTTTCCTCGTTTTTTTCCCTTGTGCTGAACTTGATCAAGCTGTAGTTGTAAAATATCAAAAGATAAGATTTGAACTTCAGGTTCCCTTCTTAAGTATCAAAAGTGATCCTGTCAGAGCAAAATGCTGATTCCTGCTATTTTGTTCCGCAAAACCGAATTAAGGAATAATCTCGTCAAGGTTAAAACGAACAGAAAATACCCTAAACAGAAAGTGGGGCTACTGCCCCATCAAATTCCCTAATGGTTAAAATGTTATTTGCACCACTTAAAACGATGCGTATGTCGGAAGGCTTTTATTTTTTTTTATTCTTTGTCACAATGTAAAAAAAAACCTGATGTTTTACATAATTGAACACAACAATTGTTAGTAATAATCAGTCCCACCCCAAGGCCTTTCATTCCCAAAACATATTTGATCGAAATTTTAAGAGAGCTATTTTGTTCAGGGTTGTTGAAAGGTCTAGTAATTATATCTTTGGGGATGTCAACCTCCCCACAGTCCTAAGGACAAGGGCTGTAGGTTATGAAATTCATTCATTGTTTATACATAGTATATGTTACTGAGAGAGGTTTGAACTTTACTTTCCAAGAAGGCGAAGGGTATTCACGTGAGCCTTTCAGAGAATTTTGAGGGGAGTGTTGAACTACATCAAAACACGGTATGTGTATACAGATTGTCAAAAGGGTACAACACAGGAATAACTGATTCTGTTAATTTGGAAAATTCAGGAAATGTTAAGGGAGATGATAAAAAAGGCAAGATTTGCATGCTACCAATGCTACTACAACTACCACCACTACTATTATCAGACTACTCCATTTACAGTAATAAGCGGGAATTTTAACTACATTAAAAGACTGTGTGCATGCACATTGTCAAAATAGCGTATCTCAAGAATTGGTTTGGGTATGGTCAATCTCAAGGGGAAGGTCATCTCACCAAAAGGCAGTATGTGCATACTACTGCTAATACTAGTGTTACTGCTATATTTACTACTACTACTATTACTGCTATTGCAACTACTTGTAGGGCTAAGAGCATTGAGATAAAAATTTCAAGAAGTATATGAAGATAGAGGCAGGGGCGTCCCGAGGTTCATTTTATTCGGGGGCGATCTTAGTAAATTTTACCGAATCGCTACCTGATTTATGCCGAATTTTCTGCAGAAATCAAGAATTTTGCTAAATTTCGGCCGATTTTGCAAAACTTCTGCCGAAATTTTCGCCTTTGGCGAAAATTTTACCGAATACCAAAACAGTTGGGGGGGGGGGGCTTTCCGCCCCCTGTCGGGACGCCCCTGCATACAGGTTATCAAAAGGATATATCAGCAATGTCATAAAAATAGCTAATTATATTAAGTTGAAACTTCCAGGACTTGAGGACGGGATGTTCAACAGACCAAAAAGCAATAGGTTAGTACTACTGCTGCCGATAGTACTACCGCTATTTGATACTATTACTGGTAATATCAGTACTACTACTGTGACTACTATTAAAACTATGCCTAAGGCCATGAAGGTGGAATTTTCAAGAAATTTTGAGGGGGGAAATACGAACTGAACCAGAACACGTCCTCTGTGAGCAGGTTGTCAAAGTGGTGTAACAAAAATATATTAGGAACAGTTTGGTGTGTGAAGTTGAAACTAACAGGGCTTGTTGTAAGGGATGTTGGACTAACCAAAATAAAATACTTGCATCCTAATGCTACTGCTTCTGCTCATACTCATGCTACTGTTACTATTATTACTCTTTCTATTACTACTCCTGCCACTAAAGCTTCGGCAACTACAATTAATACTACAGCTACTACTGCTACTGCCATTAAAACTAAGGATGTTAAGGCGAAAAATTTGGGATATATAGAAACTGCATGGAACTAAACCGAATCACACTATGCCCACAGAGGTTGTAAAGCGGACGCATCAGAAATGCTTCAGAAATGTTTGATGGTATATATTGAGCTGAAACTTTCAGCGTGTGTTGAAGAGGACGTTAAAGAAACCAAAGGTATTATGCGCATACTGCTACCAATGATGCTACAAATATTGCTACTGCGTAAGCTAAGGGTAATAAGGTGATTTAGGTGTATCTATTAAGGAATATATGGGCGGATTCCTTACTAAATCAAACAAACAAAGAGTATATGGACTTTTAAAGAGGTGACAAATCAATATCTGAAGAACAACTTATATTGTTAATTTAGACCTTTAAGAGTAAGCTGTGGGGAATTTTGAACTAGCCCGAAGGCACTATATGTATACTACCAATGATGCTACAAATATTGCTACTGCGTAAGCTAAGGGTATTAAGGTGAAGCTTTTAAGGAATATTTAGGCGGATGCTGAACTAAATCAAACAAACAATGAGTATGTGGACTTTCAAAGAGGTGACAAAGCAATATCTGAAGAACAACTTATATTTTTAATTTAGACCTTTAAGAGTAAGCTGTGGGGGATTTTGAACTAACCCGAAGGCACTATATGTATACTCTCAATACTACCACTGCAGTAGGGGAGACTGGGGTAATGGCGGTCACCTAAGGCAAAATGAGAATAAAAATTAAAAGAAAGATAAAATTCAAACCTAAACACGTTAAATCTCTAGCATAGTATATTTTACCTATTGCATACTTGAATTGAGTCTTAATCAATATTACATATAGGCATTAAGCATTGTTTTGCCAAACCAGCTTTGACCGGTATTACCCCTATCCTAGGGGTAATGGCAGTCGGTAAGGTCATGTTCTACTAAAGGGCTGTAAATAAAAAAATGTGGGAAATTTTAATGACATAAACACGTTAAATTGAAATCATCATATTTATATTGTTACATAATTCCGTATTTAGGAAATTACAAAAATTTAATTGAAAGTATGGGAATAATTAGAAATCAATTATTTGAAAAAAAAACATCTTTCCATAGCAAAAAACGGCTTAAAGAATTCAAGCGCCAAAAAAAAAAAAAATTCATATAACTTATGAGCCTGCAGAACTTTAAGTCAATTTTACTTTCTTGAGCACATGTCACATAAATAGCCCTCAGGAGTGTCCCATCCGGAACATTCTTGATGTGCCCATAATGCACAAGAAGTGCACCGATACCATATTTCTCCATCTTTCCCGCTGTCTTCGCAATAGAAACAGGTTTCTTTGCCGATCTCTGTCAAACATAGCTCACTTTCTGATTCGTCTTCACAAATGTTTTCCTCGTCAATTGAAGTGTCGGAGTCAGATTCAAAAAGTTTCCTGATCATTTTCTTTTGTTCCACTTTTTGTGTTTTTCTTTCAGGAACAGCAGGCTTTTTCTTTTCTCCATTAAATTCTTTTTTTACTCGCTTAGTTCTTTGGTTCTTTTCTTCTTTCCTTTTTAGTTTTTCCTTGATCTTGGTTTCTTTTTCTTCTCGCTTTCTTTTTTTTTCTTGAAGCAGGATTTTCATCGGTGTTGAAGTCAAGATCTGAGAATGTTGCTTTTGTCTCGCTCCTTTTCTTGGCTTATCAGCCCAATTACTGCATCCAGGTAGAGGAGAAATCTCTTGTATAGACACATTAATTTGTGTGTTAGGCTGAGTATGAACTTCATCACGCAGGACAGAGGATTCCAAATTTTGTTTAGTCGTGACCTCGTATCGGCCTACTTTTACGATGTCTTCATTTGCAGTAGCTTTCAAGGAAACGTCCACACAAACGGGCGTTAAGTCTTGATTCTTCTGGAGGATGTCCTCTACCAAAAAATCCTCATCTGTGAAAACTCCTGGATTAAAAGGATGGATCCCTGTGTTTTTGAACCTACTTGTTGCCTTTGCAATCGTAGCAACTGGTGAATATGCCTTATTGAATATCTCTGCTACATCGTAAGGGGTTATTTTTACCAAATTCCTGGATTTCATGAACAAATCACATTCCCTTTTGTAAGCAGCCTTCAAAGGTGAGTAAAATACTAGATCCAGAGGCTGAAGTCTATGTGATGTATGTTGTCTACACGTAACTAATGATGCTAAAGATATTAAGATGAACTTTTAGGGAACGTCTAGGAGTTTCAATTATAGGGAAAAACAGTTGCATGCAGGTTTTCAAAAGGGCATATATGCAATATCATAGGCAACACCGCTCTATAGTAGCTAGAAATAGCATTGACACTTTTAAAGGAGCTAATTCGATTCAAAATTAAAAGTTCTGGTGCTCTTTTTAAGTTAACAAGAGCTTGGCGACAAGCAGCCCTTCCCTTAAGCCGCATCCGCATTTTCCAAACGCATCCAGTTAAAATTTTGAGACAGCCATTTCGTTCAGCATAGTAGAACGGTCCAGCAACTATGTATTTAGGGATATTAGGCATGTAAACCCCACTCAATTATGTAATTGTCCAATTATGCCTTAAAACTAAATGTTGCTTTAAAATAAATCAAAAGACATTGTGTTCCCTTTTGTATGTTTCTTGATGCCTTGTCTTTTCCATTATTTAGGAAAGAGCTTATAGTTTGTACTGATTTAAATGCTGTTTTTATATTATGTTTTTGTAATACTCTTCTTAGCTTTTGTGACAACATTTTTTTTTTTCGATGTTTTTTTCCCGTTGAGAAAGGCTCCCGGACGTGGGGCCGAAATATTCCAAATATTTTTTAATTAAAGTGTTTATCTACTTTTATTTATTTCACTGCTTTATTAAAATTTAAAACCCATTTTTTCTTGCTTAAATTTGCGTAAGTATAATTAATAATTATAACATTAATCTATATTTAAGCCTTGAACACAATATCATAACAAAGGGAAAGTAAAAGCAGGAAAACAAACAAAGGACCTAAATCATAATGAGTTCCCCTTTAAAAGTTTACCCGAATTGTGTTTATCTTAAAATAATAAAATTATTCTTGTTAATTTACTAAAAACCATTGGCAAAATAAATTGATATGTTTCCAAACACATCAAAACACAATAAAACGTCATTTGATTTAACGTCTCTACTGTGATCTTAATTATCTTTTATTTGTAACACTTGGATCTCTCCCTAAAAATTTGGGAGTTGTAATGAGTCAGAAGATGTAAATATATTTTACCCAATCGATGTGACAGAGATGCAAGCCTTTTTAGGCTTTCTGTATCTCTTTGGAGTGTTCAGGTCAGACAGTGAGGATTCAGAGGGTCTCTTTGCAGCTGATGGAACTAAGCAGGACATTTTTTTTGCGCTACAATGAGTCTGAAGTGATTCTTGTATTTGGAAAACTTTCTTTGGTTCAATTATAGGCACACACGCCACAAAAGAGGTGGACCTCTAGCTCACGTCAAAGAGGTTTTGGACTTCTTCATCGCAAACTGCAAGGCAAATTACTCACCAGGCGAGTACTTGACAGTTGATAAAATGCTAATTGCATTTAGAGGACGGAGTAAATTTGCATTTAGAAGACGGTGCAAAAGATGCACGTTCCCTCAAGACCAAACAAAATATAGAATAAAAATTCAATGCCTTTCGGTCTTGAAGACGTTCTATCTGTCTAATGCCTTTGTCTATGACGGATAGGAAACACTTATGGTTGAAATCCAGTATGCTACAATTCCAAAGTGAACTGTCATAACCCTTGTCAATCACTTGAAGATTTTGAACCGTAACATCACAACCAACAACTGGTTAACGCCTGTAGAGCTTATAGAAATACTCAGACCCTTGGGAGTTACCTACATAGGGAGAGGAAGAAAGAACAAAAGAGAAATCCCACCCATTTTCTCGTAAGTCATACAAAGGAACCCAACTCGTCCATCTTTGGGCTTAGAGACCATTTGACCCTAGTGTCGTTTGTTCCAAAGAAAAAAAGCAGTAATTCTTACTTCATCAATGCATTTTTCATCAGATATTGATCACGAGAGTAGTAAACCAGAGATAATCATGACGTACAACTCAACAAAAAATGGAGTAGACTCTCTAGACCAAAGGTGTTCTAATTACACGACTAGCTGCCGCATGAGAAGACAGTTCATGGCAATGTGGCATGCGATCATGGACATACCCGGAGTTAATGAAAAAGTTATTCTGAGCTGCCCAAAACCCCAAGAAAATTAATGGTCCCAAAGAAAAATGCTGATAGAGCTAGGACAATGCCTCATCAACCCACAACTTAGGATCAGAGAAACCCTTAAAACAATCCCACGAGAACGACGTTTTTTTATCGACAACATTACGATATTTTCCGCTGAGAATGTCCCCCAGGTGCTATCTTCCGGTTCCAATGAAAAAAAATGTCGTTTCATCATTTGCCCCCAAAGAAAGGACAGAAAATCAAAGTATACCTGCAGTGCATACCAAAAAATTGTGTGTATGGTGGGGTCCAGCAGATCCCACCCTGCAGTTAGTGTAACTTTTTTTTCACCCTCCCAGTTACGGGTTAAATTAAATTCTTTTCGTTTTTGATTGCCAAATTTTCAAGCTTTTCAAAATTTCTTATTTCTAAATAATTTTTTATTCCAAAATAAATTAATAGTCTTGGCAAGAACTAATACAACTGACCATTTGATATATAATTATATTAATTGCTCACCAGCTCACCCCCTCAAGATTTTGTTTCACTCAGGGTCGGATTTAAAGCTTTGACGCTTCTAGGTCCAACCGTTTTTGCTGCTCCGTTTTTGCAAGATTTTCGGGGAAATCCCCAAAACTTCGGGGATAGTGAAATCCTGGCCTGGTTTCACCAAGTCAGGCAATTTTCATTTTATTTTCAATTTTGTAATAAGTACAAAAGAAAATTTTGTAATATAATTCTTTTTAGTAAAGCACCAAATACGCTGTAGGCCTTATGCTTTTACCGTTAGGGAATTGGGCAGTAGGCGAAGCTGTTGTTTGTAGTGAATAGTATTGGTGTTTTGAACAGTTTTGAAAAGAGCTTATAAAAATAAACTGAATTCACGTGGTTTTTGGAATAAAATATCGTTAATAAGTGCTGTTTGTTTTTTGGGCGGAGGAGGGTAGGGCCATGCAGGGAGAGCCAGGAGTGAGCTCCCTTCCATTTTGTAATAAAATATCGTTGATAAGTTTTTTGAGTTGGGGTCGGGGTCGGGCTTATCTGATCTTTGAATGATTGTAAAAACCCTTGTATAAAACCTTATATCACCCAAGGGCATAACATACAACACTTGCCCCTGGCTCTGGGGGGTTGTGCTGACGCTGGAGGTTTGTTATCTGGTATTTTAACTTATTTTAACACAATGGCTATATAAAAATTTCGATCAGATTGATTTTTGGTAAAGAGGGCAGGAAGGCTAGTTGCCCTCTAGACTCTTAAAAATGGAACTAGAACTTTTAATTTCCAATAGAATGAGCCCCTTCCGAAGTTCATACAACCATTCCTTCCATAAAAATATTAAATTCCCCCGGGCATAATTTACAACACTTGCCCCAGGGTTCTGGGGGGGGGTGTAAACCCAGGAGTTTTTGTTATATGATCTTTAGTCTATTTTGGACAAAATGAATATCTCAAAAATTTGATCGGACGCATTTGGGGAAAAGAGGGTTGGTGGGGGCGGGGGGGGGGGAGGGGCTAGTTGCCATGGGATCACACTTGACTCCCAAAAAGGGAACTAGCACTTTCAGTTTCTAGTCATTTGAGGTCCCTTCCAAGTTTACATCTTCCATAAAAAACTTATATGCCCACCGGGCATAAGTTACAACCCTTCCCCCGGTCTCTGCTCGGGGTTATATTGACCCCAAAGTTTTTGTTATCTGATTGTTGGACTATTTCAAACGAAATTGCTATCTACAAAATTTTGATTAAATGTATTTGGGGAAAAGAGGAATGTGTTTGAGGGGTGGGGGAAGTAGATACTCGCCGATCACTTTTGATTCTTAAACAGGTAACTAGGACTTCCAATTTTCAATCAAATGATCCCCCTTTGAAGTTTATACGACCACCCCTTACATAAAAAACCTTATATGCCCCTGGAGCATAACTTACAACATTTGCCTCTGAGCTCTGGGGGTTTTGTCACTCCGGAGTTTTGTTATTTGATCTTTAAACTATTTTGAATAAAATGGCTATCTAAAAATTTCGATCGCGTGCATTTGGGTAAAAAAGGGACTTGAGGGGGCTAGTTGCCATCCAATTACTTGTGACTCTTATAAAGGGCACTAGAAATTCCAACTTTTAATCAAATGAGCTCCTTCTGAAGTTTATACTACCATCCCTTCAATAAAAACCTTATCTGTCCCTGGGGCATAATTTACAACACCTGCCCCTGGGTTCTAAATGGCTCTGTTATCTCTGGGGTTTTGTTATTTGGTCTTTTTTAGACAAAATGGCTAAATAAAAAATTCGATCGAACGCACTTACGGAAAAGAGGGTTAGAAGGGGGGAGGGTAGTTGCCATTGGATTAATGGCAACTTTTAAGAGTTAAAAATACTTTTAACTCTTAAAAAGGGAACTAGAACTTCGAACTTCTAATCATTTGAGTCCCCTCTGAAGTTTTTACGAAAACCTCTTCCATAAAACCTTATATGCCCCCAGGCCATAAGTTACATCCCTTTCCCTGGCTCGGGGGGGAGGGGTATGTTGACCCTGACGTTTTGTTATCTGATCGTTTGACTATTCCAAAGAAAATGGTTATCTCAAATTGATCGGATGTATTTAGGAAAAAGAGGGCCTGTGGGGAAGAGGGTATAGGCCCTCCTACCACTTTTGACTCTTAAAAAGGTAACTAGAACTTTAATTTTCGAGTCAAATGATTTTTTTCCCTTTCCAATCAAGTGAGTGCCCTCTGAAGTTTATACTAGCACCCCTTCCATAAGAACCAAATATCCCCCTAGGACATAACTTAAAACGCCTTCCCCTGGGCCCTGGTGAGTTGTGTTGACCCCGTAGTTTTTGGTATCTGATCTTTGAACTATTTTTAAAAAATTTATCGGATGCATATGGGGGAAAAAATTCCGGGGGCTATTTGCCCTACGATCACTTTTGACGCTTAAACAGAACACTATAACTTCCGATTTCCAATCCAATGAGCCCCCTCCGAAGTTTATAGGACTATCCCTTACATTTGAAATGCCCCTGGAAAACATAAAACTTTGGATCCTTGAGCCCTTAGGGTTGGCTGGGGTAGGCTAGTTGCATTCGGATCACTTTTGACTCTTAAAAAGGAACTAGAACTTTCAATTTTTAATGATTTGATTCCACTCCGAAGTTTATACGACCATATCTTCCACAAAAACTTTATATGCCTCCGGGCATAAGTTACAACCTGTCCTCTGGGCTTTGGTGGGGTTATATTGACCCCGAAGTTTTTGTCATCTGATCGTTGAACTATTTCAAACAAAATGACTATATCAAAATTTTGATCGGATTTATTTGCGGAAAAGAGGTTGGGGTTGGGGTGGACGCCCTCCGATCATTTTTGATCACTCTTAAAAAGGTAACTAGAACTTTTAATTTCCAATCAAATGAGCCACCTCTGACCCTTACATAAAACTTTATAGGCTCCAGGGGTGTTACTTACAACGCTTGCCCCGCGCTCTGGGGGCTGTGTAGACACAGGAGTTTTGTTATTTAATCTTTAAACTATTTTGACCAAAATAGCTATCTCAAAAATTTTGATTGGATGCATTTGCGGAACAAAGGGCCCTGGGGGAGGGGCTAGTTGCCCTCCGATCACCTTTGAATCTTAAAAAGGGCACTATAAATTTTGATTTACAATTGAATGAGCCCCCTCTGAAGTTTATACGACCATCTCTTCCATAAAAACTTTATATACCACCGGGGCACAATTTACAACACTTATCCCCGGGATCTAGGAGGCTGTATTATCCCTGGAGTTTTTGGTATATGAGCTTTGGTCTATTTTGATTGGACGCATTTGGGGAAAAGAGGGTTGAGAGGAGGGAGGGCTAGTTTTCTCGGATCACTTTTTACTCTTAAAAGAGGAATTAGAACTTTCCGGTTCTAATTATTTGAGTCCCCTCCAAAGTTGATACGACCACTTCACCCATGAAAACCTTATATACCCCCGGGACATAAGTTACAACCCTTCCCCGGGCTCTGAGGGGGGGGGGTATATTGACCCGAAAGTTTTTGATATCCTTGGACTATTCCAAACAAACTGGCTATCTCAAAATTTTCATCGGATGCATTCGGCGAAAAGAAGATGTGTAAGAGGGAAGGGTAGATGCCCTCCGATCACTTTTGACTTATGAAAAGGTAACTAGAACTCTCAATTTCCAATCAAATAAGCCACCTATGAAGACTATACGACCACCCATTACATAAAAACCTTATATACCTCCGGGGCGTAGCTTTAAGAACTTGCCCCCGGGCTCTAGGGGGTTGTATCGAACCTCGGAGTTTTTATTACCTGATGTTTGAACTATTTTTAACAAAATGACTATCTCAAAATTTTTATCGGGTGGGTTTGGTGAAAGAAGGCTGGGGAGGGGTTAGTTGCCCTACGATCTCTTCTGTTTGTTAAAAAGTGAACTAGAACTTTCAATTTCCAATCAAATGAGCCCCTTCTGAAGTTTTTACGAGCCTCTTTTCCATAAGAACCGTATATGCGCCCAGGGCATAACTTAAAATACTTGCCCCTGAACCCTGGGTGCTGGGTCAACTCCAGAGTTTTGTTATTTGATCTTTGAACTATTTTTAACAAAATGGCTATCTCAAAATTTTTATCGGATGCATTTCAGAGGCATATAGTAAAAGCCATACGGCTCCAGTGTTCTATTATTTATTAATCAAAAACACTTTTTGCACAAAATAAGTTTTTCAAAAACAAAAAAAAGTAAAGAACTCCATTAAACCAAACATGAACACAAAATAGAATCAAATAATCTACCAATGATACAACTACCACAAATCAGTATCAATAAATAAATGAAACCTAAAGCAAACAGAAATTAAAATAATTTAAACTCAAAACGAGCAGAAATTAATCTGAGTAGAGTTCTAAACCCTATGCTTTCTAAAAGCCAGAATATAATTTGTACTTTACTGAAAAAATTCAAATGAATTTACTGAAAAAATGTGCATTGTCAGTTCAATACAGATAATGCTGATATTTATTCCTTAAAATCTTAATTAATCTTTAATTTCTTAAAACTATTAAAGTGAAAACATTTAAAAGAATTTTTTTCAGGAAAGCACAAAGTATATTCTGGCTTTATGAAAACCTTATATGTCCTATGTCCCCAGGGCATAACTTATAACCCTTGCCCTGAACACTGTGGGGGGTTGTCATCCTTAAAGACCTAATTTTCAGAACTTTCAGCTACGTTGAACTAAATGGCTATCTCAAAATTTTGATTGGATTTTTTTGGGGAAAAGGTGGGCGTGAGAGGGGGGTTAGTTGCCCTCCAATCACTTTTGACTATTAAAAAGGGCACTAGCCCTTTGAATTTCCAATCGAATGAGCTCTTTTTGAAGTTTCTACAACAACGCTTTCTATAAAAATCTTGTATGCCCCCAGGGAATAACTTACGAACCTTGCATTGAGGGTTGTGAGGGAGTGTCTTCCTCAAAAACATATTTTCTATCTGCAAATCAACTACGCTGAATAAAATGGCTGTCTCAAAATTTTGATTGGGTATGTTTGGGGAAATGGTGGGCGTGGAAGGGGTGTTGGTTGCCTTTTAATCACTTTCGAATATTAAAAATGGTACAAGCCACTCCAATTTCCAATCGAATGAGCCCTTTTCGAAGTTTCTACGACAACTCCTTCGATACAAAGAGCCCTGGTCTAAAGAAACAATAAATAAATAAATACTACATTGTGCCAATGGAAATTCAAATGGCTAGTCCCCTTTTTAATAGTCGAAAGCGATCGGAGGGCAACTAACCCCCCTCTCACGCCCACCTTTTCCCCAAACACATCCAATCAAAATTTTGAGATAACCATTTTGCTCAAAGTAATTGAAAATTCTGGAAATTAGGTCTTTGAGGATGCCCCCAGCCCTCAGGGCAAGGGTTGTAAGCTATGCATTTGGGGCATATAAAGTTTTTATAGAAAGCGTTGTCGTAGAAACTTCAAAAAGGGCTCATTCGATTGAAAATTTAAATGGCTAGTGCCCTTTTTAATAGTCGAAAGTGATTGGAAGGCAACTAACACCCCTTCCACGCCCACCATTTCCCCAAACACATCCAATCAAAATTTTGAGATAGGCATTTTGTTTAACGTAATTGAAAGTTTTGAAATTTATATCTTTGAGCAGGACACTCCCCCTTCAGTCTTCAGGGCAAGGGTTATAAGCTATGCACTGGGGAATATATGGTTCTTATGGAAGGAATGCTCGTATAAACTTCAAAGAGGGTTCATTTGATTGGAAATTGAAAGTTCTAGTTCACTTTTTAAGCGTTAAATATATCGGAGGGTAACCAGCCCCCCCCCCACGGCCTTATTTCCCAAATGCATCCGATAAAAACTTTGAGACAGCTTTTTTGTTAAAAATAGTTCTAAGATCATATAACAAAAACTCCGGTGTCGAAACAACCCCCCAGGGGCAGGCGTTTTAAGTTATGCTCTGGGGGCATATATGGTTCTTATGGAAGGGATGATCGTATAAATTTCAAAAGGGCTCATTTGATTGGAAATTGAAAGTTCTAGTTCACTTTTTAAGAGTCAAAAGAGATTGGAGGGCACCTGCCTCCCCCCTCCACGCCCTTTTTTCCTCAAACCCATCCGACGAGAAGTTTGAGATAGCCATTTTTTTTAAAAATAGTTATTAACAGTAAAAAGATATCCGAGGGCAAATAGCCCCCCCCCCTTTACATACCTTTTTTCCCCAAGTCCATCCGATAAATTTTTTAAAATAGCCATTTCATTATAAATAGTTCCAAGGTCAGATAAGAAAATCTCCTGTGTCGACGCAACCCCCCAGGGCCCGGAGGCAGACGTTGTAAGTAATGCCCTGGGGGCATATATAGTTCTTATGGAAGGGATGCTCGTATAAACTTCGAAGAGGGCTCATTTGATTGGAAATTGAAAGTTTTTGTTCACTCTGTAAGAGTCAAAAGAGATCGGAGGACAACCAGCCCCCCCTCCACGCCCTAAATGTATCAGATAAAAATTTCGTGATATAATTTTTTTAAAATAGTTCAAAATTCAGATAACAAAAACTCTGGTGTTGACACAGCCCCCCCAGGGCCCAGGTGTAGGCGTTGTGAGTTATGCCCTGGGAGTAGATATGGTTGTTATGGATGGGATGCTCGTATAAACTTCATAGAGGGCTCATTTGATTGGAATTGTAAGGTGGTAATTCACTTGAGTCAAAAGTGATCGGAGGGCAGCTAGCCCCCCCCCCCCAAGCCATTTATTTTTTTTCCCAGGGGCACTTCATATAGAAGGGGTCGTCGTATGAACTTCAAAGGGGGCTCATTTGATTGGAAATCAAAAGTTCTAGTGTCCTTTTTAAGAGTCAAAAGAGATCGGAGGACAACTAGCCCCCAAGCCCTTTTTCCCGAAATACATCTGATAAAAATTTGAGGTAGGCATTTTATTAAAAATAGCTCAAAGATCATATAACAAAAACTCCTTTACGTATTGCAATTTCGTTAAAAATAGTTCAAAGGTCAAATAAGATAACAAAAACTCCTGTGTCGACGCAACCGCCCAGGACCTGGGGCAGATGGTGTAAGTATTGTTCTGGGGGCATATATGGTTCTTATGGAAGGGATGCTCGTATAACTTTCAACGAGGGCTCATTTGATTGGAAATTGAAAGTTCTAGCTCGCCACGTCCTTTTTCTTCAAAACCATCCGATAAGAACTTTGAGAGAGCCATGTTTTTAAAAATGGTTCAAAGATCATATAGCGAAAACTTCGGGGTCGACACAGTTCTTCAGGGCCTGGGGTAAGCGTTGTAAGTAATGCTCTAGGGGCCTATACAGCTGTTGTGGAAAGGATGCTCGTATAAACTTCAGAGAGCTCATGTGATTGCAAAATGAAAGTTCTAGTTCAGTTTTTAAGAGTCAAAAGAGATCAGAGGGTAACTATCCCCCCACACTTTTTTTCCCCCAAATGCATCCGATAATAATTTTGAGATAGCCATTTTGTTAAAAATAGTTCAAAGGTCAGATTAAAAACTCCGGTGTCGACACAGCCACCTAGGGCCCGGGGGTAGGCATTGCAAGTTATCCTCTGGGGGCATATATGGTTCTTATGGAAGGGATGCTCGTATTTTCTTCAGAGAGGGCTGATTTGAATGAAAATTGAAAGTTCTAGTTCAATTTTTAAGAGTCAAAAGAGATTGGAGGGTCCCTAGCCCCCCACGTCCTTTTTTCCCCAAACCCATCCGATAAAATTTTGAGATAGCCATTTTTTTTAAAATAGTCCAAAGGTCAGACAAAAAAAAGTCCGGTGTCAACAAAACCCCCAAAGCCTGGGGGCAGGCATTGTAAGCTGTGTCCTGGGGCCGTATATGGTTCTTATGAAAGGGGTGCTTGTAGAAACTTCAGAGAGTGCTCATACGAATGGAAATTAAAAGTTCTAGTTCATTTTCTCGGAGTAAAAAAGATCGGAGGGCAACTAAACCCTCCCACCCTTCAGGCCCTTGGGTTTATCGGATGGATAAACCCATCCGATAAAAATTTGAGGTGAGAATTTTTTAAAAGTAGTTCAAAAATTAGATATTAAAACTCCGGGGTCGACAAAACCCCCAGGGCCCAGGGACAGGTGTTGTAAGTTATAATCTGGGGGTAAATATGGTTCTTATAGAATGGATGCTCGTATAAACTTCAGATAGGGCTCATTTAATTGAAAATAGAAAGTCCTAGTTCACTTTTGAAGAGTCAAAAGAGACCGATCGGCAATTAACCCCCCCCCCCCCAACTCCCTTTTTTCCCCAAAACCATGCAATAAAAATTTTGAGATAGCCATTTTGTTTAAAATAGGTCAAACATCAGATAATAAAAACTTCGAGGTTGACACAAACCTATTTTTTCACTTTGATATTGTTACTTTTTGTACCAGTTTCAACACTTTGATGAACATCTGATTATTTTTTTAAGTTTGATTTTGAAATAAGAAATTTTTAAAAACTTGAAACGTGCAACAATCAAGAACGAACAAAAATTAATTAAAACAAACTTTCCGAAAAATAAGTTTTTCAAAGAAAAGTAATTGCCGTTTTAAACTTAAGCTCAGCAGATACAAATACCTGTTAAAAGTCAAACTCAAAACAACCAGAAATTACTATTAAAGAATGAATGAAACCCAAAATGAACAGAAATTAATTATTCAGTCATAGCAAAAAACATGCAACAAGTAATAATATAAATGAATAAATATATCCTAAAGCGATTAATGCTTAGATTGAATATGAAAATCAAGCTTAAAACGAAAAAAATATTTTGCTATTGAAGTATAAATGAAACTTAAAACTAACAGAAATTAAATAAACTATCAATGCAAACAAACATACAATAGATATTAATGTAAATGAATAAATAAATCTTAAAACGAGTGAAACTTAAATTGAATATGCAAATCAAGCTTGAAACGAACAAAAATCACTACAAACAAGAGTTTGGGTATCGCCTCCTTCTCTCACTGTATAAAAGTCGAAAACCTACTGCGTCATTGGCGCTTTTCTAAAAACTATATGCGTCTTTAACAGTCATGGAAAGTATAAACAACATCAAATTAAATATTTGATATATAACGATATAAATTGTTGAAATATCCATCAGTTCAAGACTTCATTTGGCTGTAATTTTATTTTTATTTTCAATGCTGTAAGATCTGGAATAGAAAATATTTGTAATATAATTCTTTTTCAGTTAAGCGCCAATGGCGCAGTGGGCTTTTGGTTTTTATTTACAGTTAAGGAAGGGGGCAGTATCCAAACTCTTGTTTGTAGTGAAACTATATTCGTCTTGAACAATTTAAGAAAGTACTAATAAATTAAACTGAATGTTTGATGTATAATGATATTAATTGCTGAGAGTTCAGTTCAAAATTTTACAATAATTTTAATGTTTATTTTCAATATTAAGTACAAAAGAAAATATTTGTAATAAAATTGGTTTTCAGTACACCAATTTTGTAAACCAAAACTCTTTCAGTAACCAATTCACTAAACCAAGCTTGATTATCATATTCAATCTAAGCATTGCTCGCTTTAAGATCTATTTATTCATTTATATTATCACTTGGCGTATGTTTTTTGCTATGATTGTTTATTTAATTTCTGTTCGTTTTGGGTTTCATTTATTCTTTAATAGTAATTTCTGGTCGTTTTGAGTTTGAATTTTAAAAGGTATTTGTATATGCTGACCTTATATTTAAAAATGGCCTTTACTTTTCTTTGAAAAACCAATTTTTTGGAAATTTTGTTTTAATTGATAATAAAAAAAACGCTGGAGGGGTGGGCTAGTTGCCTTCCGATCACTTTTGACTTAAAAAGGACACTAGAACTAGAAGGGTACTGATTTCTAATCGAGAGCCCCCTTCGAAGAGTATACAGCCATCGTTTCCATATAAAAATCCTCTGGGGAAAAAATGATAAATAAATAATAGACCATCGGAGCCTATAGCGTTGCCTCTGGTTGAATCCCCTTAAGTCTTATGTTTAAATATGAATACTAAACATGGAGTCTAAGCGTTCCCCCCGGGAGACTTTCCCCAGTAGACCCCTCTATCGTAGAAAATTAACCCTGGATAATTCCCCACCCCCACATTCCCCCTGGGTATATTCGGATATTCATAAAAAGGAAAATTGAAAGTTTTACTCACCTGTTTTCAAACAGTTCGTGGTAAGGAACTGTAAGTAAGGAGCGACCCGGCTCAATGGTAACCGAAACTCTAAAAAACGAAATTTTGATACCAATAGATACATCAAAAGAATCAGATTTTAATTCTGATTTCAAATATATAAGTTTCATCAAGTTTAACTCTATCTATAAAAAGTTACGCGCCTGAGAAAATTTGGCTGATTTTCGAAAAAAGGGGGAAAGACCCCCTAAAAGTTATAGAACCTTAATGAAAATCACACCATCATATTCAGCGTATCAGATAACCCTACTTTAGAGGTTTCAAGCTCCTATCTACAAAAATGTGGAATTTTGCATTTTTTGCCAGAAAAGTGTGGATCTTTTGTGTGTTGAGTTAATTTTTTTGTTTGGATGTTTAAGTTTTTGTGTGTGTGTGTGTCTGTGTGTGTGTATTATAGGTGTTGTTTGTAAGTTTTGTTTTTTTTTGAAGTTTTGTGTGTGTGTGTGTGTGAGTTTTTTTGCTTTTGTGTAAGTTTTTGTGTTCTTGTATTTGTTATTGTTCAATTATGTTTTGGCGTTTTTGTTTAAGTTATGTAGTTTGCGTGAGAGATTGTTTTAGACCAATACTTCGTGTTTTTGTTTAAGTTGTGTTTGTTGTGTTTTGTAAGTTTGTGTGTGTGTGTGTGTGTGTGTGTAATTTTTTTTTTGTGTAATTTTTTTGTGTGTGTGTGTGTAAGTTTTTGTGTGTGTGTTTATTTTTTAGATTTTTTGTGCTTGAAATTTTTTTAGTGTGTGAGAAAGTTTTTTTGTGTGTGTGTGTGTGTGTGTAATTGATTGTTTTTCTATTCGTGTTTTTTTTAATTATAATACGATATTTTGTTTAATTGTTCTTGTTGGGGTTTTTTTTTGTGTTTGTTCTTGTTTTTTTTCGTGTGCTTGTGTTTGTTTTTGTGTGTTTGTGTGTGTTTGTGTGTGTGTATGTTTTTGTGTGTGTGTAAGTTTTTGTGTGTGTGTGTGTTTATGTTTTTGTGTGTGCGTGTATGTGTTTGTGTGTGTGTGTAAGTTTTTGTGTGCATGTAAGTTTTTGCGTGTGTGTGTAAGATTGTGTTTGTGCTTTTAATTTATTGTGTGTATAAGACCTTTTTTTTGTTATTAAGTGTTTGTTTGTCTATTATTTTTTTTTTGTATGCAAGTTTTTTGTGTGTGTGTGTGTAAGTTTTTTTTATTTTTTAATTGATATTGTGCTTGTAAGGTTATTTGTTCTTCTAAGTGTTTGAGTTTGTGTGTTAGTTTTTGTGTGTGTGTGTAAGTTTGTTTGTGTGTATGTTTTTGTGTGTGTGTGTAAGTTTTTTTGTGTGTTTTTGTTTGTTTGTGTTTTTGTGTTTGTGTTTTTTTGTGTTAGTTTGTGTTTGTTTGTGTGTGTTTGTGTGTAAGTTTTTGTGTGTTTGTAATTTTTGGGGTGTGTGTGTGTAAGTTTTTTTGTGTTTGTGTGAGTTAGTTTGTGTGTGAGTGTGTGTGTTTGTGTTTATTTTTTTTTTTTCATGTAAGTTATATTTTGGTTTTTTTTTTTATTTTGTTTAATTTTTGTCTTGTGTGTGTAAGTTTTCGTGTGTGTGTGTGTGTAAGTTTTGTGTATGTGTGTGTGTGTGTGTTTGTTTTAGTTTGTGTGTGTGTGTGTGTGTGTGTGTGAGTTTTTTTGTGTTCATGTGTAAGTTTTTGTGTGTGTGTGTGTGTGTGTAATTTTTGTGTGTGTGTTATTTTTGGTGTGTGTGTGTTTGTTTTTGTGTGTGTGTGTTTTTGTTTTTTATTTTTGTGTGTGTGTGTGTGTGTGTGTAAGTTTTTGTGTGATTGTAAGTTTTTTTGTGCATGTAAGTTTTCGTGTGAATGTGTAAGTTTTTGTGTGTGTGTGTGTGTAAGTTTTTGTGTGTGTGTGTGTAATTTTTGTGGTGTTTGTTTTAGTTTTGTTGTGTGATTTTGTTTTGGTGTGTGTTTGTGAGTTTTTGTGTGTGTGTGTAAGTTTTTGTGTGTGTGTAAGTTTTTGTGTGCATGTATGGTGACCGGGGGGAGGACCTTTGGGGCCCAGGGAGGGCTTTTGGGGATCAGGAGGCCCTTGAGGATTGAGTGGTCTTTTGGGAGCCCGGGGACCTTTGTGGACCGGGGGAGGGCCCTTGGGAGCCCGGTGGTCTTTTGGGAGCCCTGTGGGCCTTTGGAGGTCCGGGGGGCAGTTGGGGGCCTGGGGGACATTTGGGGACCGGTGGAGGGCCGTGGGGACCCCGTGGGGCGTTGGGGCGCTCGTTGGGGCTGGGGGGGCCCGGGGGCTGGCGGGGAGGCCACAGGGTGGGCTGGTGGGGGTAGGGGTGACGTGGGGGTCCGAGGGAGGACCTTGGGGTGCCGGAGATGACTTTTTGGGGGTGTGGGGGCACTGTGGGACCCTGATGGTTCTGTGGGAGCTTAATGGGCCTTTGGGGGGCCGGGGGTGGCCTTTGGAGGTCTGGGTGGGCCTTTGGGGGTGCGGGTGGCCCTTTGAGTGCTTGGGGGACCTTTGAGTCCGGGGGGTTTCCTGCGGGGTGGGGGTAGGGGGATTGGAACCATTTGGGGTTGGGGTAGAGGACCTCGCAACACTGTTCAAATGGAACTTGTGTATTATAGCGACCACACTCAAAACCTCTTCCAAAATCGTTTCAAAAATCATCTCTTAAAATGTCTCTATCTGTTTCGCCGAAATAATTCCATAACCTGTCTAAAACAGTTTCGCCCAAATGATCCCTAAACGGAATTTCAGCATGTTCCTTTTGTTTGGCATCCCTGTGCTTTCACAGTTAAAATTACAAAGAAACCTTTTCGCGCGCCAAGATCAAAACATCTGCCTCGGAAACGAATCTCTTGTTAGAACTCCAAATTAATTCCCCTTTTGTGAATCAATTCTCTATAGAACAACAAATTAATTCCCCTTTTGTGTCAATCAATCAATCATGACATCATGTGTGATCTAACTGTTTCTCGGTGACAATTCTCTTTGGAAATGCAAGGACATTAATTAACTTGACGTCATCTGTCAGACATTAATTAACTGTTTCCCGGAACCTCATGACATCTGGCTCGAATAACAATAACAAATACTATTTCCGGATCATAACATCTAACCACGTGTTCTCCCTAATGACTCTATTCAAAACAACAACAACATTGACCTTGACATTTTGCCTCGAATAACAACAATAACATTGACCTTGACATTCGTTGAGAGCGTGCCAAAAATACACCTGGAGAAAGAGGTCATTGACCGATTACGCAATCATTCTCACTAATGACTCTATGCCCATATTTGGTGTACTGACAGCATTAAACTAAATTGTAGATGGCAGCAGGGGTGACTCGTGGGAGTCGGACCCCCATCTCTACTTATAAAGGGCATTGGAACTATTGATTTTCAATTGAATTAACCCCCTCCAAAGTTCATATGACTATCCTTTCCATACAAACCTTTTATCTTAATAATTTGCAACATGTATAGCCTAGAGTTTTTGCCCTGGGTGCTGGAAGGTGGTTGTCAAACCCAGAGGCATAGTTATTTGAACATTGAAATATTTTGAACAAAATGGCTATCTCAAAATTTTGATCGGATGCGTTTCGGGAAAAAACGGTGTGGATGTGGCTTATTGCCCTCCATTTACTTTTGACTCTGGCACTAGAGCTTTTAATTTGCAATTAGATGAGCCCCCTCTGAAGTCTATACAACAACCCCTTCCATATGAAATGCCTCTGGAAAAAAAAAAATCAATATATTGAACCTTTATGGCTCTTTACTATAGACAGCGCTAGGCAGTTGCCTCTGACTTAAATTAAACAAAAAAAACAAGTTTTTTTAACTGAAAGTAAGGAGCGGCATTAAAACTCAAAACCAACAGTAATTATTCCGTATATGGAAGGGGCTGTCCCCTCCCCAACGCCTCGCTATTTACGCTAAAGTTTTTTATTGTTTAAAAAAATAGAGTTGTGAGAAAGTCAAACTTTAGCGTAAAGAGCAAGGCGTTGAGGAGCGGACAGCCCCTTTCATATACGGAATAATTTCTGCTCGTTTTAAGTTTTAATGTCGCTCCTTACTTTCAGTTAAAAAAACTTGTTTTTTTTGTTTAATTTTTGAACGTTTTTGAATAAATGCAGGTTTTGATCTTGGCTCACAGTACATGAATAATTAAAACAAAATTTTCATATTAATTTACTTTTATTTGGTTAAATGGCTTTCTCGAAAGTTGTTCCATTTTATTTACGAACGTTTTTATTAGTAATAAATATACGTAACTTACGAATGAACTTACGTAACGAACTTCTATATTCATATATTTTTAATACATACATTAGGGGGTTCGCCCCCTAGTCAATACCTTGCTCTTTAAGCGAAAGTTCGAATTTTGGTACAATTCATTAAAACTGACCGCTTAATCACAACTGACGGTAATTAGAATAGATAGCTCTTATGAAAGTACTAACACATCTTTGGCTTAAAGTGTGAGATTTTGACTAGGGGGTGAACCTAATCATATATGTAATATTTTCTGGTCGTTTAAAGTTTTGATGTTGCTGCTGTTGCAGTTGTAAAACTTGTTTTTATATTTAATTTCTGATCTTTTTTTAAATAATGCCGGGAAGTCCGGCGTCCCCTTCATAGCAATGTCCCTTCCCCCATGAAAACTTCCTTCATGGAAAGATCCTCCTACATAACCCCCGACCCCAGGCACGTACGCAGGAATTTGTTTCGGGGGGGGGGGGCAATTTGTTTCGGGGGGGGGGGGGCAAATCCTTCAAACCCATTATTCTGTGAGAAAAATCAGAAAATTATGGGAAAATGAAAAAAATCGTGAGATTTCGGGGGGGGGGGGAGCCGGGCCCAGAGACCCCCCCCCCCTGCGAACGTCTCTGCCCGACCCCCCCCCCCCCACTACCAGGAAAAATCTCCCCTGAAAACGTCTGTACTGTATACTTCCCAATAACCAATACTATATGTTAACATTGGGTAAAGTTCATAACTTTCAGCCCTCCTCCCGGGAACTTCGGGGGATTACGTCATCCTAGACATACTTATAATATTTTCGAACATGCTGAACAAAATGGCTATCTCAAAATTTTGATCAGGTGACTTTGGGAAAACAATGAGCGTGGGAAGGGGCCTAGTTGCCCTCCATTTTTTTGGTCACTTAAAAAGGGCACTAGAACTTTTAATTTCCATTCCAATGAGCCCTCCCACGATATTCTTGGATCACTCGGTCTATACGATCACCCCTGGGGAAAAAAAAATAAGCACGCACCCGTGATCTTTCTTCTGGCAAAAAATGCAAAATTCCACATTTTTGCAGATAGGAGCTTGAAACCTCTACAGTAGGGTTCTCTGATACGCGGAATATGATGGTGTGATTTTCATTCAGGTTCTATAACTTTTAGGGGGTCTTTCCCTCTTTTTTCGAAAATCAGCCAAATTTTCTCAGGCACGTAACTTTTGATGGGTAGGATTTTATTTTCGACCATTCTGAACAAAATGGCTATCTCAAAATTTTGATCAGATGACTTTGGGAAAAAATGAGCGTGGGAGGGGGCCTAGTTGCCCTCCATTTTTTTGGTCACTTAAAAAGGGCACTATAACTTTTAATTTCCGTTCCAATGAGCCCTCCCACGATATTCTAGGACCACTGGGATCGATATGATCATCCCTGGGGGAAAAAAACAAACAAAAAAACAAATAAACAGGCATCCGTGATCTTTCTTCTGGCAAAAAAATACAGAATTCCACATTTTTGTAGATATGAGCTTGAAACCTATACAGTAGGGTTATCTAATAGGCTGAATCTGATGGTGTGATTTTTATTAAGGTTCTATGTTTTTTGGAGGGTCTTTCCCACTTTTTTCTAAAATAAGCCAAATTTTCTCAGGCGCGTAACTTTTGATAGGTAAAATTAAACTTGATGAAACTTATATATTTGAAATCAGAATTAAAATCTGATTCTTTTGATGTATCTATTGGTATCAAAATTTCGTTTTTTAGAGTTTCGGTTACCATTGAGCCGGGTCGCTCCTTACTTACAGTTCGTTACCACGAACTGTTTGAAAACAGGTGAGTAAAACTTTCAATTTTCCTTTTTATGAATATCCGAATATACCCAGGGGGAATGTGGGGGTGGGGAATTATCCAGGGTTAATTTTCTACGATAGAGGGGTCTACTGGGGAAAGTCTCCCGGGGGGAACGCTTAGACTCCATGTTTAGTATTCATATTTAAACATAAGACTTAAGGGGATTCAACCAGAGGCAACGCTATAGGCTCCGATGCTCTATTATTTATTTATCATTTTTTCCCCAGAGGATTTTTATATGGAAACGATGGCTGTATACTCTTCGAAGGGGGCTCTCGATTAGAAATCAGTACCCTTCTAGTTCTAGTGTCCTTTTTAAGTCAAAAGTGATCGGAAGGCAACTAGCCCACCCCTCCAGCGTTTTTTTTATTATCAATTAAAACAAAATTTCCAAAAAATAAGTTTTTCAGAGAAAAGTAAAGGCCATTTAAATATAAGGTCAGCATATACAAATACCTGTTAAAATTCAAACTCAAAACGACCAGAAATTACTATTAAAGAATAAATGAAACCCAAAACGAACAGAAATTAAATAAACAATCATAGCAAAAAACATACGCCAAGTGATAATATAAATGAATAAATAGATCTTAAAGCGAGCAATGCTTAGATTGAATATGAAAATCAAGCTTGGTTTAGTGAATTGGTTACTGAAAGAGTTTTGGTTTACAAAATTGGTGTACTGAAAACCAATTTTATTACAAATATTTTCTTTTGTACTTAATATTGAAAATAAACATTAAAATTATTGTAAAATTTTGAACTGAACTCTCAGCAATTAATATCATTATACATCAAACATTCAGTTTAATTTATTAGTACTTTCTTAAATTGTTCAAGACGAATATAGTTTCACTACAAACAAGAGTTTGGATACTGCCCCCTTCCTTAACTGTAAATAAAAACCAAAAGCCCACTGCGCCATTGGCGCTTAACTGAAAAAGAATTATATTACAAATATTTTCTATTCCAGATCTTACAGCATTGAAAATAAAAATAAAATTACAGCCAAATGAAGTCTTGAACTGATGGATATTTCAACAATTTATATCGTTATATATCAAATATTTAATTTGATGTTGTTTATACTTTCCATGACTGTTAAAGACGCATATAGTTTTTAGAAAAGCGCCAATGACGCAGTAGGTTTTCGACTTTTATACAGTGAGAGAGGGAGGCGATACCCAAACTCTTGTTTGTAGTGATTTTTGTTCGTTTCAAGCTTGATTTGAATATTCAATTTTAAGTTTCACTCGTTTTAAGATTTATTTATTAATTTACATTAATATATATTGTATGTTTGTTTGCATTGATAGTTTATTTAATTTCTGTTAGTTTTAAGTTTCATTTATACTTCAATAGCAAAATATTTTTTTCGTTTTAAGCTTGATTTTCATATTCAATCTAAGCATTAATCGCTTTAGGATATATTTATTCATTTATATTATTACTTGTTGCATGTTTTTTGCTATGACTGAATAATTAATTTCTGTTCATTTTGGGTTTCATTCATTCTTTAATAGTAATTTCTGGTTGTTTTGAGTTTGACTTTTAACAGGTATTTGTATCTGCTGAGCTTAAGTTTAAAACGGCAATTACTTTTCTTTGAAAAACTTATTTTTCGGAAAGTTTGTTTTAATTAATTTTTGTTCGTTCTTGATTGTTGCACGTTTCAAGTTTTTAAAAATTTCTTATTTCAAAATCAAACTTAAAAAAATAATCAGATGTTCATCAAAGTGTTGAAACTGGTACAAAAAGTAACAATATCAAAGTGAAAAAATAGGTTTGTGTCAACCTCGAAGTTTTTATTATCTGATGTTTGACCTATTTTAAACAAAATGGCTATCTCAAAATTTTTATTGCATGGTTTTGGGGAAAAAAGGGAGTTGGGGGGGGGGGTTAATTGCCGATCGGTCTCTTTTGACTCTTCAAAAGTGAACTAGGACTTTCTATTTTCAATTAAATGAGCCCTATCTGAAGTTTATACGAGCATCCATTCTATAAGAACCATATTTACCCCCAGATTATAACTTACAACACCTGTCCCTGGGCCCTGGGGGTTTTGTCGACCCCGGAGTTTTAATATCTAATTTTTGAACTACTTTTAAAAAATTCTCACCTCAAATTTTTATCGGATGGGTTTATCCATCCGATAAACCCAAGGGCCTGAAGGGTGGGAGGGGTTAGTTGCCCTCCGATCTTTTTTACTCCGAGAAAATGAACTAGAACTTTTAATTTCCATTCGTATGAGCACTCTCTGAAGTTTCTACAAGCACCCCTTTCATAAGAACCATATACGGCCCCAGGACACAGCTTACAATGCCTGCCCCCAGGCTTTGGGGGTTTTGTTGACACCGGACTTTTTGTTATCTGACCTTTGGACTATTTTAAAAAAATGGTTATGTCAAAATTTGTATCGAATGGGTTTGGGGAAAAAAGAACTTGGGGTGTCTAGGGGCCCTCCGATCTCTTTTGACTCTTAAAAATTGAACTAGAACTTTCAATTTTCATTCAAATCAACCCTCTTTGAGGAAAATACGAGCATCCCCTCCATAAGAACCATATATGCCCCCAGAGGATAACTTGCAATGCCTGCCCCCGGGCCCTGGGTGGTTGTGTCGACATCGGAGTTTTTGAAATCTGACCTTTGAACTATTTTTAACAAAATGGCTATCCCAAAATTTTTATTGGATGCATTTTGGGGAAAAAAAGTGCCGTAGGGGGAGTAGTTGCCCTCCGATTTCTTTTGACTCCTAAAAACTGAACTAGAACTTTCAATTTCCAATCAAATGAGCCATCTCTGAAGTTTATACGAGCATCCTTTCCACAACAGCTGTATAGGCCCCTAGAGCATTACTTACAACGCTTACCCCAGGCCCTGAAGAACTGTGTCGACCCCGAAGTTTTCGCTATATGATCTTTGAACCATTTTTAAAAACATGGCTCTCTCAAAGTTCTTATCGGATGGTTTTGAAGAAAAAGGACGTGGCGAGCTAGAACTTTCAATTTCCAATCAAATGAGCCCTCGTTGAAAGTTATACGAGCATCCCTTCCATAAGAACCATATATGCCCCCAGAACAATACTTACACCATCTGCCCCAGGTCCTGGGCGGTTGCGTCGACACAGGAGTTTTTGTTATCTTTTTTGACCTTTGAACTATTTTTAACGAAATTGCAATACGTAAAGGAGTTTTTGTTATATGATCTTTGAGCTATTTTTAATAAAATGCCTACCTCAAATTTTTATCAGATGTATTTCGGGAAAAAGGGCTTGGGGGCTAGTTGTCGTCCGATCTCCTTTGAGTCTTAAAAAGGCACTAGAACTTTCGATTTCCGATCGAATGAGCCCCCTTTAAAGTTTATATGACAACCCCATCTATATGAAGTGCCCCTGAGAAAAAAAATAAATGGATTGGGGGGGGGGGCTAGCTGCCCTCCGATCACTTTTGACTCAAGTGAATTACCACCTTACAATTCCAATCAAATGAGCCCTCTATGAAGTTTATACGAGCATCCCTTCCATAACAACCATATAGGCGCCCAGGGCATAACTTACAACGCCTACACTCGGGCCCTGGGGGGGGGCTGTGTCGACACCGGAGTTTTTGTTATCTGAACTTTGAACCATTTTTAACAAAATGTCTATCTAAAAAAATTTATCTGATGCATTTAGGGCGTGGAGGGGGGGGGGCTGGTTGTCCTCCGATCTCTTTTGACTCTTACAGAGTGAACAAAAAATTTCAATTTCCAATCAAATGAGCCCTCTTCGAAGTTTATACGAGCATCACTTCCATAAGAACCATATATGCCCCCAGAGCATAACTTACAATGTCTGCCTCTGGGCCCTGGGGGGTTTCGTCGACATAGGAGTTTTTCTTATCTGACCTTTGAACTATTTATAATGAAATGGCTATTTTAAAAAATTTATCGGATGGACTTGGGGAAAAAAGGTATGTAAAGGGGGGGGGGGCTATTTGCCCTCGGATATCTTTTTACTGTTAATAACTATTTTTAAAAAATGGCTATCTCAAACTTCTCGTTGGATGGGTTTGAGGAAAAAAGGGCGTGGAGGGGGGGGCAGGTGCCCTCCAATCTCTTTTGACTCTTAAAAAATGACCTAGAACTTTCAATTTCCCATCAAATGAGCCATTGTTGAAGCTTATACGAGCATCCCTTCCATAAGAGCCATATATGCCCCCAGGGTATAACTTACAACGCCTGGCCCTGGGGGATTGATTTGACACCGGAGTTTTTGTTATGTGATCTTAGAACTATTTTTAACAAAAAAGCTGTCTCAAAGTTTTTATCGGATGCATTTGGGAAATAAGGCCGTGGGGGGGGGGGGGGCTGGTTACCCTCCGATATATTTAACGCTTAAAAAGTGAACTAGAACTTTCAATTTCCAATCAAATGAACCCTCTTTGAAGTTTATACGAGCATTCCTTCCATAAGAACCATATATTCCCCAGTGCATAGCTTATAACCCTTGCCCTGAAGACTGAAGGGGGAGTGTCCTGCTCAAAGATATAAATTTCAAAACTTTCAATTACGTTAAACAAAATGCCTATCTCAAAATTTTGATTGGATGTGTTTGGGGAAATGGTGGGCGTGGAAGGGGTGCTAGTAGCCTTCCAATCACTTTCGACTATTAAAAAGGGCACTATCCATTTAAATTTTCAATCGAATGAGCCCTTTTTGAAGTTTCTACGACAACGCTTTCTATAAAAACTTTATATGCCCCAAATGCATAGCTTACAACCCTTGCCCTGAGGGCTGGGGGGCATCCTCAAAGACCTAATTTCCAGAATTTTCAATTACTTTGAGCAAAATGGTTATCTCAAAATTTTGATTGGATGTGTTTGGGGAAAAGGTGGGCGTGAGAGGGGGGTTAGTTGCCCTCCGATCGCTTTCGACTATTAAAAAGGGGACTAGCCATTTGAATTTCCATTGGCACAATGTAGTATTTATTTATTTATTGTTTCTTTAGACCAGGGCTCTTTGTATCGAAGGAGTTGTCGTAGAAACTTCGAAAAGGGCTCATTCGATTGGAAATTGGAGTGGCTTGTACCATTTTTAATATTCGAAAGTGATTAAAAGGCAACCAACACCCCTTCCACGCCCACCATTTCCCCAAACATACCCAATCAAAATTTTGAGATAGCCATTTTATTCAGCGTAGTTGATTTGCAGATAGAAAATATGTTTTTGAGGAAGACACTCCCTCACAACCCTCAATGCAAGGTTCGTAAGTTATTCCCTGGGGGCATACAAGATTTTTATAGAAAGCGTTGTCGTAGAAACTTCAAAAAGGGCTAATTCGATTGGAAATTAAAAGGGCTAGTGCCCTTTTTAATAGTAAAAAGTGATTGGAGGGCAAGTAACCCCCCTCTAACACCCACCATTTCCCCAAACACATCCAATCAAAATTTCGAGAAAGCCATTTTGTTAAATGGAGCAGAAAGTTCTGAAAATTAGTTCTTTGAGGAGGACAACCTCCCCACAGTGTTCAGGGCAAGGTTATAAGTTATGCCCTGGGGACATAGGACATATAAGGTTTTCATAAAGCCAGAATATACTTTGTGCTTTCCTGAAAAAAATTCTTTTAAATGTTTTCACTTTAATAGTTTTAAGAAATTAAAGATTAATTAAGATTTTAAGGAATAAATATCAGCATTATCTGTATTAAACTGACAATGCACATTTTTTCAGTAAATTCATTTTATTTTTTCAGTAAAGTAAAAATTATGTTCTAGCTTTTAAAAATCATAGGTTTAAGAACCCTTCACAGACAAATTACTGCTCATTTTGAGTTTGACTTATTTTAATTTCTTTTTGTTTGGGGTTTCATTTACTTATTGATACTTATTTGAGGTAGTTGTATCCTTGGTAGATTGTTTGATTCTATTTTGTGTTCATGTTTGGTTTAATGGAGTTCTTTACTTTTTTTGTTTTTGAAAAACTTATTTTGTGCAAAAAGTGTTTTTGATTAATAAATAATAGAACACTGGAGCCGTATGGCTTTTACTATATGCCTCTGAAATGCATCCGATAAAAATTTTAAGATAGCCATTTTGTTAAAAATAGTTCAAAGATCAAATAACAAAACTCTGGAGTTGACCCAGCACCCAGGGTTCAGGGGCAAGTATTTTAAGTTATGCCCTGGGCGCATATACGGTTCTTATGGAAAAGAGGCTCGTAAAAACTTCAGAAGGGGCTCATTTGATTGGAAATTGAAAGTTCTAGTTCACTTTTTAACAAACAGAAGAGATCGTAGGGCAACTAACCCCTCCCCAGCCTTCTTTCACCAAACCCACCCGATAAAAATTTTTAGATAGTCATTTTGTTAAAAATAGTTCAAACATCAGGTAATAAAAACTCCGAGGTTCGATACAACCCCCTAGAGCCCGGGGGCAAGTTCTTAAAGCTACGCCCCGGAGGTATATAAGGTTTTTATGTAATGGGTGGTCGTATAGTCTTCATAGGTGGCTTATTTGATTGGAAATTGAGAGTTCTAGTTACCTTTTCATAAGTCAAAAGTGATCGGAGGGCATCTACCCTTCCCTCTTACACATCTTCTTTTCGCCGAATGCATCCGATGAAAATTTTGAGATAGCCAGTTTGTTTGGAATAGTCCAAGGATATCAAAAACTTTCGGGTCAATATACCCCCCCCCCCTCAGAGCCCGGGGAAGGGTTGTAACTTATGTCCCGGGGGTATATAAGGTTTTCATGGGTGAAGTGGTCGTATCAACTTTGGAGGGGACTCAAATAATTAGAACCGGAAAGTTCTAATTCCTCTTTTAAGAGTAAAAAGTGATCCGAGAAAACTAGCCCTCCCTCCTCTCAACCCTCTTTTCCCCAAATGCGTCCAATCAAAATAGACCAAAGCTCATATACCAAAAACTCCAGGGATAATACAGCCTCCTAGATCCCGGGGATAAGTGTTGTAAATTGTGCCCCGGTGGTATATAAAGTTTTTATGGAAGAGATTAGTATAAACTTCAGAGGTGGCTCTCATTCAATTGTAAATAAAAATTTATAGTGCCCTTTTTAAGATTCAAAGGTGATCGGAGTGCAATTAGACCCTCCCCCAGGGCCCTTTGTTCCGCAAATGCATCCAATCAAAATTTTTGAGATAGCTATTTTGGTCAAAATAGTTTAAAGATTAAATAACAAAACTCCTGTGTCTACACAGCCCCCAGAGCGCGGGGCAAGCGTTGTAAGTAACACCCCTGGAGCCTATAAAGTTTTATGTAAGGGTCAGAGGTGGCTCATTTGATTGGAAATTAAAAGTTCTAGTTACCTTTTTAAGAGTGATCAAAAATGATCGGAGGGCGTCCACCCCAACCCCAACCTCTTTTCCGCAAATAAATCCGATCAAAATTTTGATATAGTCATTTTGTTTGAAATAGTTCAACGATCAGATGACAAAACCTTCGGGGTCAATATAACCCCACCAAAGCCCAGAGGACAGGTTGTAACTTATGCCCGGAGGCATATAAAGTTTTTGTGGAAGATATGGTCGTATAAACTTCGGAGTGGAATCAAATCATTAAAAATTGAAAGTTCTAGTTCCTTTTTAAGAGTCAAAAGTGATCCGAATGCAACTAGCCTACCCAGCCAACCCTAAGGGCTCAAGGATCCAAAGTTTTATGTTTTCCAGGGGCATTTCAAATGTAAGGGATAGTCCTATAAACTTCGGAGGGGGCTCATTGGATTGGAAATCGGAAGTTATAGTGTTCTGTTTAAGCGTCAAAAGTGATCGTAGGGCAAATAGCCCCCCGGAATTTTTTCCCCCATATGCATCCGATAAATTTTTTAAAAATAGTTCAAAGATCAGATAACAAAAACTACGGGGTCAACACAACTCACCAGGGCCCAGGGGAAGGCGTTTTAAGTTATGTCCTAGGGGGATATTTGGTTCTTATGGAAGGGGTGCTAGTATAAACTTCAGAGGGCACTCACTTGATTGGAAAGGGAAAAAAATCATTTGACTCGAAAATTAAAGTTCTAGTTACCTTTTTAAGAGTCAAAAGTGGTAGGAGGGCCTATACCCTCTTCCCCACAGGCCTCTTTTTCCTAAATACATCCGATCAATTTGAGATAACCATTTTCTTTGGAATAGTCAAACGATCAGATAACAAAACGTCAGGGTCAACATACCCCTCCCCCCGAGCCAGGGAAAGGGATGTAACTTATGGCCTGGGGGCATATAAGGTTTTATGGAAGAGGTTTTCGTAAAAACTTCAGAGGGGACTCAAATGATTAGAAGTTCGAAGTTCTAGTTCCCTTTTTAAGAGTTAAAAGTATTTTTAACTCTTAAAAGTTGCCATTAATCCAATGGCAACTACCCTCCCCCCTTCTAACCCTCTTTTCCGTAAGTGCGTTCGATCGAATTTTTTATTTAGCCATTTTGTCTAAAAAAGACCAAATAACAAAACCCCAGAGATAACAGAGCCATTTAGAACCCAGGGGCAGGTGTTGTAAATTATGCCCCAGGGACAGATAAGGTTTTTATTGAAGGGATGGTAGTATAAACTTCAGAAGGAGCTCATTTGATTAAAAGTTGGAATTTCTAGTGCCCTTTATAAGAGTCACAAGTAATTGGATGGCAACTAGCCCCCTCAAGTCCCTTTTTTACCCAAATGCACGCGATCGAAATTTTTAGATAGCCATTTTATTCAAAATAGTTTAAAGATCAAATAACAAAACTCCGGAGTGACAAAACCCCCCAGAGCTCAGAGGCAAATGTTGTAAGTTATGCTCCAGGGGCATATAAGGTTTTTTATGTAAGGGGTGGTCGTATAAACTTCAAAGGGGGATCATTTGATTGAAAATTGGAAGTCCTAGTTACCTGTTTAAGAATCAAAAGTGATCGGCGAGTATCTACTTCCCCCACCCCTCAAACACATTCCTCTTTTCCCCAAATACATTTAATCAAAATTTTGTAGATAGCAATTTCGTTTGAAATAGTCCAACAATCAGATAACAAAAACTTTGGGGTCAATATAACCCCGAGCAGAGACCGGGGGAAGGGTTGTAACTTATGCCCGGTGGGCATATAAGTTTTTTATGGAAGATGTAAACTTGGAAGGGACCTCAAATGACTAGAAACTGAAAGTGCTAGTTCCCTTTTTGGGAGTCAAGTGTGATCCCATGGCAACTAGCCCTCCTCCCCCCCCGCCCCCACCAACCCTCTTTTCCCCAAATGCGTCCGATCAAATTTTTGAGATATTCATTTTGTCCAAAATAGACTAAAGATCATATAACAAAACTCCTGGGTTTACACCCCCCCCCAGAATCCTGGGGCAAGTGTTGTAAATTATGCCCCGGGTGAATTTAATATTTTTATGGAAGGAATGGTTGTATGAACTTCGGAAGGGGCTCATTCTATTGGAAATTAAAAGTTCTAGTTCCATTTTTAAGAGTCTAGAGGGCAACTAGCCTTCCTGCCCTCTTTACCCAAAATCAATCTGATCGAAATTTTTATATAGCCATTGTGTTAAAATAAGTTAAAATACCAGATAACAAACCTCCAGCGTCAGCACAACCCCCCAGAGCCAGGGGCAAGTGTTGTATGTTATGCCCTTGGGTGATATAAGGTTTTATACAAGGGTTTTTACAATCATTCAAAGATCAGATAAGCCCGACCCCGACCCCAACTCAAAAAACTTATCAACGATATTTTATTACAAAATGGAAGGGAGCTCACTCCTGGCTCTCCCTGCATGGCCCTACCCTCCTCCGCCCAAAAAACAAACAGCACTTATTAACGATATTTTATTCCAAAAACCACGTGAATTCAGTTTATTTTTATAAGCTCTTTTCAAAACTGTTCAAAACACCAATACTATTCACTACAAACAACAGCTTCGCCTACTGCCCAATTCCCTAACGGTAAAAGCATAAGGCCTACAGCGTATTTGGTGCTTTACTAAAAAGAATTATATTACAAAATTTTCTTTTGTACTTATTACAAAATTGAAAATAAAATGAAAATTGCCTGACTTGGTGAAACCAGGCCAGGATTTCACTATCCCCAAATTCTAGGGAATTTCCCCGAAAATCTTGCAAAAACGGAGCAGCAAAAACGGTTGGGCCTAGAAGCGTCAAAACTTTAAATCCGACCCTGAGTGAAACAAAATCTTGAGGGGGTGAGCTGGTGAGCAATTAATATAATTATATATCAAATGGTCAGTTGTATTAGTTCTTGCCAAGACTATTAATTTATTTTGGAATAAAAAATTATTTAGAAATAAGAAATTTTGAAAAGCTTGAAAATTTGGCAATCAAAAACGAAAAGAATTTAATTTAACCCGTAACTGGGAGGGTGAAAAAAAAGTTACACTAACTGCAGGGTGGGATCTGCTGGACCCCACCATACACACAATTTTTTGGTATGCACTGCAGGTATACTTTGATTTTCTGTCCTTTCTTTGGGGGCAAATGATGAAACGACATTTTTTTTCATTGGAACCGGAAGATAGCACCTGGGGGACATTCTCAGCGGAAAATATCGTAATGTTGTCGATAAAAAAACGTCGTTCTCGTGGGATTGTTTTAAGGGTTTCTCTGATCCTAAGTTGTGGGTTGATGAGGCATTGTCCTAGCTCTATCAGCATTTTTCTTTGGGACCATTAATTTTCTTGGGGTTTTGGGCAGCTCAGAATAACTTTTTCATTAACTCCGGGTATGTCCATGATCGCATGCCACATTGCCATGAACTGTCTTCTCATGCGGCAGCTAGTCGTGTAATTAGAACACCTTTGGTCTAGAGAGTCTACTCCATTTTTTGTTGAGTTGTACGTCATGATTATCTCTGGTTTACTACTCTCGTGATCAATATCTGATGAAAAATGCATTGATGAAGTAAGAATTACTGCTTTTTTTCTTTGGAACAAACGACACTAGGGTCAAATGGTCTCTAAGCCCAAAGATGGACGAGTTGGGTTCCTTTGTATGACTAGCGAGAAAATGGGTGGGATTTCTCTTTTGTTCTTTCTTCCTCTCCCTATGTAGGTAACTCCCAAGGGTCTGAGTATTTCTATAAGCTCTACAGGCGTTAACCAGTTGTTGGTTGTGATGTTACGGTTCAAAATCTTCAAGTGATTGACAAGGGTTATGACAGTTCACTTTGGAATTGTAGCATACTGGATTTCAACCATAAGTGTTTCCTATCCGTCATAGACAAAGGCATTAGACAGATAGAACGTCTTCAAGACCGAAAGGCATTGAATTTTTATTCTATATTTTGTTTGGTCTTGAGGGAACGTGCATCTTTTGCACCGTCTTCTAAATGCAAATTTACTCCGTCCTCTAAATGCAATTAGCATTTTATCAACTGTCAAGTACTCGCCTGGTGAGTAATTTGCCTTGCAGTTTGCGATGAAGAAGTCCAAAACCTCTTTGACGTGAGCTAGAGGTCCACCTCTTTTGTGGCGTGTGTGCCTATAATTGAACCAAAGAAAGTTTTCCAAATACAAGAATCACTTCAGACTCATTGTAGCGCAAAAAAAATGTCCTGCTTAGTTCCATCAGCTGCAAAGAGACCCTCTGAATCCTCACTGTCTGACCTGAACACTCCAAAGAGATACAGAAAGCCTAAAAAGGCTTGCATCTCTGTCACATCGATTGGGTAAAATATATTTACATCTTCTGACTCATTACAACTCCCAAATTTTTAGGGAGAGATCCAAGTGTTACAAATAAAAGATAATTAAGATCACAGTAGAGACGTTAAATCAAATGACGTTTTATTGTGTTTTGATGTGTTTGGAAACATATCAATTTATTTTGCCAATGGTTTTTAGTAAATTAACAAGAATAATTTTATTATTTTAAGATAAACACAATTCGGGTAAACTTTTAAAGGGGAACTCATTATGATTTAGGTCCTTTGTTTGTTTTCCTGCTTTTACTTTCCCTTTGTTATGATATTGTGTTCAAGGCTTAAATATAGATTAATGTTATAATTATTAATTATACTTACGCAAATTTAAGCAAGAAAAAATGGGTTTTAAATTTTAATAAAGCAGTGAAATAAATAAAAGTAGATAAACACTTTAATTAAAAAATATTTGGAATATTTCGGCCCCACGTCCGGGAGCCTTTCTCAACGGGAAAAAAACATCGAAAAAAAAAATGTTGTCACAAAAGCTAAGAAGAGTATTACAAAAACATAATATAAAAACAGCATTTAAATCAGTACAAACTATAAGCTCTTTCCTAAATAATGGAAAAGACAAGGCATCAAGAAACATACAAAAGGGAACACAATGTCTTTTGATTTATTTTAAAGCAACATTTAGTTTTAAGGCATAATTGGACAATTACATAATTGAGTGGGGTTTACATGCCTAATATCCCTAAATACATAGTTGCTGGACCGTTCTACTATGCTGAACGAAATGGCTGTCTCAAAATTTTAACTGGATGCGTTTGGAAAATGCGGATGCGGCTTAAGGGAAGGGCTGCTTGTCGCCAAGCTCTTGTTAACTTAAAAAGGGCACCAGAACTTTTTAATTTTGAATTGAATTAGGTCTTTTAAAAGTTTCAATGATATTTCTAGCTATTATAGAGTGGTGCTGCCTATGATATTGCATATATGCCCTTTTGAAAACCTGAATGCAACTGTTTTTCCCTATAATTGAAACTCCTAGACGTTCCCTAAAAGTTCATCTTAATATCTTTAGCATCATTAGTTACGTGTAGACAACATACATCACATAGACTTCAGCCTCTGGATCTAGTATTTTACTCACCTTTGAAGGCTGCTTACAAAAGTGAATGTGATTTGTTCATGAAATCCAGGAATTTGGTAAAAATAACCCCTTACGATGTGGCAGAGATATTCAATAAGGCATATTCACCAGTTGCTACGATTGAAAAGGCAACAAGTGGGTTCAAAAACACAGGGATCCATCCTCTTAATCCAGGAGTTTTCACAGATGAGGATTTTTTGGTAGAGGACATCCTCCAGAAGAATCAAGACTTGACGCCTGTTTGTGTGGACGTTTCCTTGAAAGCTACTGCAAATGAAGACATCGTAAAAGTAGGCCGATACGAGGTCACGACTAAACAAAATTTGGAATCCTCTGTCCTGCGTGATGAAGTTCATACTCAACCTAACACACAAATTAATGTGTCTATACAAGAGATTTCTCCTCTACCTGGATGCAGTAATTGGGCTGATAAGCCAAGAAAAGGAGCGAGACAAAAGCAACATTCTCAGATCTTAACTTCAACACCGATGAAAATCCTGCTTCAAGAAAAAAAAAGAAAGCGAGAAGAAAAAGAAACCAAGATCAAGGAAAAACTAAAAAGGAAAGAAGAAAAGAACCAAAGAACTAAGCGAGTAAAAAAAAGAATTTAATGGAGAAAAGAAAAAGCCTGCTGTTCCTGAAAGAAAAACACAAAAGGTGGAGCAAAAGAAAATGATGAGGAAACTTTTTGAATCTGACTCCGACGCTTCAATTGATGAGGAAAACATTTGTGAAGACGAATCAGAAAGTGAGCTATGTTTGACAGAGATCGGCAAAGAAACCTGTTTCTATTGCGAAGACACCGGGAAAGATGGAGAAATGTGGTACCGTTGCACTTCTTGTGCTTTATGGGCACATCAAGAATGTTCCGGATGGGACATTCCTCAGGGGTATTTGTTTTACATGTGCTCAATAAAGTAAAATTGAATTAATGTTCTTCAAGATCATAAGTTATATGAATTTTTTTTTTTGGCAATTTAATTCTTGAATCCGTTTTTGCTTTGGAAAGATGTTTTTTTTTCAAATAATTGACTTATAATTATTCCCATACTTTCAATTACATTTTTGTAATTTCTTAAATACGGAATTATGTAACAATATAAATATGATGATTTCAATTTAACGTGTTTATGTCATTGAAATTTCCCACATTTTTTTATTTACAGCCCTTTAGTAGAACATGACCTTACCGACTGCCATTACCCCTAGGATAGGGGGTAATACCGGTCAAAGCTGGTTTGGCAAAACAATGCTTAATGCCTCTATGTAATATTGATTAAGGCTCAATTCAAGTATGTAATAGGTAAAATATACTATGCTAGAGATTTAACGTGTTTAGGTTTGAATTTTATCTTTCTTTTAATTTTTATTCTCATTTTGCCTTAGGTGACCGCCATTACCCCAGTCTCCCCTACTGCAGTGGTAGTATTGAGAGTATACATATAGTGCCTTCGGGTTAGTTCAAAATCCCCCACAGCTTACTCTTAAAGGTCTAAATTAAAAATATAAGTTGTTCTTCAGATATTGCTTTGTCACCTTTTTGAAAGTCCACATACTCATAGTTTGTTTGATTTAGTTCAACATCCGCCTAAATATTTCTTAAAAGCTTCACCTTAATACCCTTAGCTTACGCAGTAGCAATATTTGTAGCATCATTGGTAGTATACATATAGTGCCTTCGGGCTAGTTCAAAATTCCCCAGAGCTTACCCTTAAAGGTCTAACTTAATAATTTAATTTTTTCTTCAGATATTACTGTCACCTTTTTGAAAGTTCATATGCTCATAGTTTGTTTGATTTATTTCAACATCCGTTTAATTATTCCTGAATAACTTCACCTTAATGCCCTTAGCTTGCGCAGTAGCAATAATTGTAGCAGCATTAGTAGCAGTATGCGCATAACACCTTTGGTTTCTTCAACATCCTCTTCTACACACGCTGAAAGTTTCAGCTTAATTTTTACCATCAACCAGTCCTGAAACATTTTTTATGTGTCTGCTTGACAACCTGTACGGGCATAACGTGTTTTTATTTAGTTCCATGCAGTTTTTGTATATCCCAAACTTATCGCCTTAATATCCTTAGTTTTAATGGCAGTAGCAGTAGTAGCTGTAGTATTAATTGTAGTTGCCGAAGCTTTAGTGGCAGGAGTAGTAATAGAAAGAGTAATAATAGTAACAGTAGCATGAGTATGAGCAGAAGCAGTAGCATTAGGATGCAAGTATTTTATTTT
This sequence comes from Artemia sp. Qi Xiang Cuo, assembly GCF_049724085.1. Taxonomy (NCBI): domain Eukaryota; kingdom Metazoa; phylum Arthropoda; class Branchiopoda; order Anostraca; family Artemiidae; genus Artemia; species Artemia sp. Qi Xiang Cuo. The sequence goes on along the minus strand of NC_142802.1, from coordinate 34,616,148 downwards.
GGTTAGTCCAACATCCCTTACAACAAGCCCTGTTAGTTTCAACTTCACACGCCAAACTGTTCCTAATATATTTTTGTTACACCACTTTGACAACCTGCTCACAGAGGACGTGTTCTGGTTCAGTTCGTATTTCCCCCCTCAAAATTTCTTGAAAAATTCCACCTTCATGGCCTTAGGCATAGTTTTAATAGTAGTCACAGTAGTAGTACTGATATTACCAGTAATAGTATCAAATAGCGGTAGTACTATCGGCAGCAGTAGTACTAACCTATTGCTTTTTGGTCTGTTGAACATCCCGTCCTCAAGTCCTGGAAGTTTCAACTTAATATAATTAGCTATTTTTATGACATTGCTGATATATCCTTTTGATAACCTGTATGCAGGGGCGTCCCGACGGGGGGGCGGAAAGCCCCCCCCCCCCCCAACTGTTTTGGTATTCGGTAAAATTTTCGCCAAAGGCAAAAATTTCGGCAGAAGTTTTGCAAAATCGGCCGAAATTTAGCAAAATTCTTGATTTCGGCAGAAAATTAGGCATAAATCAGGTAGCGATTCGGTAAAATTTTCAAAGATCGCCCCCGAATAAAACGAGCCTCGGGACGCCCCTGCCTCTATCTTCATATACTTCTTGAAATTTTTATCTCAATGCTCTTAGCCCTACAAGTAGTTGCAATAGCAGTAATAGTAGTAGTAGTAAATATAGCAGTAACACTAGTATTAGCAGTAGTATGCACATACTGCACTTTTGGTGGAATGACCTTCCCCTTGAGATTGACCATACCCAAACCAATTCTTGAGATACGCTATTTTGACAATGTGCATGCACACAGTCTTTTAATGTAGTTAAAATTCCCGCTTATTACTGTAAATGGAGTAGTATGGTAATAGTAGTGGTGGTAGTTGTAGTAGCATTGGTAGCATGCAAATCTTGCCTTTTTTATCATCTCCCTTAACATTTCCTGAATTTTCCAAATTAACAGAATCAGTTATTTCTGTGTTGTACCCTTTTCATAATCTGTATACACATACCGTGTTTTGATGTAGTTCAACACTCCTCTCAAAATTCTCTGAAACTCACCTGAATACCCTTCGTCTTCTTGGAAAGTAAAGTTCAAACATGCATACCTTTCTCAATAACATATACTATGTATAAACAATGAACGAATTGCCTAACTTACAGCCCTTGTCCTGATGACTTTGGGGAGGTTGACATCCCCAAAGATATAATTACTAGACCTTTCAACAACCCTGAACAAAATAGCTCTCTTAAAATTTCGATCAAATATGTTTTGGGAATGAAAGGCCTTGGGGTGGGACTGATTATTACTAACAATTGTTGTGTTAAATTATGTAAAACATCAGGTTTTTTTTTACATTGTGACAAAGAATAAAAAAAAATAAAAGCCTTCCGACATACGCATCGTTTTAAGTGGTGCAAATAACATTTTAACCATTAGGGAATTTGATGGGGCAGTAGCCCCACTTTCTGTTTAGGGTATTTTCTGTTCGTTTTAACCTTGACGAGATTATTCCTTAATTCGGTTTTGCGGAACAAAATAGCAGGAATCAGCATTTTGCTCCGACAGGATCACTTTTGATACTTAAGAAGGGAACCTGAAGTTCAAATCTTATCTTTTGATATTTTACAACTACAGCTTGATCAAGTTCAGCACAAGGGAAAAAAACGAGGAAACATACGGGCTGTAACCATCCTTCTCACTCATAATTTCAAGTTTTTGTAGACAAAAGTTTGAAAACCCCGTTCTAGGGTTCTTCTGTGCGGCTATTTCCTCCTTTTTTACAAAATCATGTAATTTTTATGCTAAAAATGTTTGACGTTTTTTTAAAATAGTAATGAATTTTACTTATTTTAAGTCTGGGAAAATGCAAATAAAAATAAATACTATAAATATCATCAAAACCATATCAGTTTTTACTGGCGTTATCAACTCTTTACTTACCAACATTTCAACAGCGCTATATACATGGTTTTATAGCATGATCTATTAATTTTCCTTTGCAGCAATTACCAATTGACTCGTCACCTTTTTTATGGACTAGAATTGTTGCCTGAAAGCTTATTTTCAGGATGGAATCTCTTTTTATTCCAAGTATCTACAAGAAAATCCTTCGCACGATGAAATAAGGTGGAGAAGTTTTACATTTTTCTCCGGTGATCAGGAGGTTTGCTGAAACGTTTCGTTTTCCCCCATTTTTTATATCTGGCTTAGAGTTTACGACTTTTCTTTGAAAAACTGACAAAAAAAATCTGTTGTAATACTAATTGGAAAAATCTAGCTGATTATCTCGTCTATCTCATTAAAAACAAAACTAAAAGAGCTTTCTGTTCCCTATACTATTTTCCTGTTTTCACTTTTGGCGTAAAATAAGCATGAGAAAGGTAAAGAGGATATACAGTACTTCTGTGTCGAAGATCTGTCATATGCAACAAATTAAACAACAACCTATCTAAATAGGTTACATAGACTGTGGATTACACAGCAAAATCACAATTTATTTTCTATAACTAATATGAAACAGACAAAAAAGCTCAACGGTTTTTCTTTAAAAAAGAAGGCGATTCTTTGGACTGATTCTTGACCCGCAACAGCTTGTAGACTAGCCCGAATTTCTGGAAAAAAAATACAGTAAGTTTAAACGACTCCCAGGTTATATTTTACGACTTTTCAAAATGAATGTTCTATCATTTATACTTATCTACGGAGACAAACAAGAAGCTAAAACAGAATACATTATGCATAAATAAGGAAAGATATGTTTGTATTCGCCTGTCCTTCAAAGTGGACCACAGCTGGACATCGGTGAGGTCGCCAATCACCAACAACCTAAGGAATTTAGTCAAAAATAAACCATGACAGTTCTCAGCAAATTCTTAACAAACTTGAGCTTTCTAAATATTCTTTCGGCAGCAGCAACTACAACAGGTGCTGTCACAGCCTATTTGCAATAGCGATTTGCTGGCATAAGCTGGTGTTGCCGGCAATTTCCTTCATCAAGGACTTCTCTGATGCAAGTAGAGCCGTGGCAAAACTGAAACAGATTTTCAATCTCTACTTGAATAGCAGAGAATCTGGAGCTCTTTCTTGGTTTGGAAAAAAACGTTGTTACTAGCTGAATATCTGCAACTGAAACCCTTTTTATTAAAGGAGGCTAAAGTTACGATCAAAATGGCTGAAAATGGACAAGACAAGCCTTAAGATCATCTACCATTATTGTATTCAACCTTTCGACAGGATTCTAAAATGTGTCTATAGAACTGATACATTGAGATCTCGGCTTGACTCAGAGCTCTACTGTCAAAACGAGATTGTTCAAGTCGTCGACGATGATTTCTACCAAAATCTGCCTCTGGATCGGCTTCTCTCATTCTGGCGAATACAGTTGACTGTCAATGCAACTGATTATTTCATCCTCCGATATTCTTTCGCAGAGTTTCTTCATAGCTTCAAATGTTTCAACAGCGTCGAAGATGTTTATCTCCTATTCTTCAAATTTTTCTGTTGCTATCCTGATCTTGTATACGTTTTTTTCATAAAGATGAAGCAACCGATAAATTCGAAGTTTAGAATCATTTTCAGATGGCCACTAGCTTGTGCCTTTGACTTTGCATCGGTGTTATTTATCGGTTGTTTCGTAAATGGCTGAAACTATTGCTTCAAAGTAAGTAACTAATGCTTGTATGGTTTCAGTCCTAGCAGTTTATCGAGTTCGTGATAAGTTTCAGAGGTTAAAGCTTTTTTTCAATCGAAGAGTTTTCCTTTAGGAGTGGAAAAATACTTTGTAGATGAAGAGAAGAACATGTATATGTCCTCCAGGATGTTGAAAAGCTCAAATATTCAACAAGATGAATTGCCACTATGTTCAATAATGATATTTAGTCTGTGGGCCAGTCAGGGAATATCAGACAATCAAGAAGTTCAGATATTTCCTGCTGGGCTCCATTAAATTGATCAGACATCGCACTTGCATTGTAATAAGACTGGAAAGCTAGTTTATTCAGAGGAATTCCTCTCCTTGACATTGTTCCTATTATACTTTCTGTCTTACCCTGCCCGGTTTCGTCATTGGCCTCGCTAAAATGAAATAGTTTCTCTCTAGGTGTCTCTTCCGAGCTGGTATTGCGGATTACGAATGCATCGGGTATCCTATCACAGAATAAGATTCTGAATCCAAAATTTCGTCGAAGATCTTCCCCTGACTTTTCCCAAAAGAAAGTCAATGAGCTCGTTCGTAGGAACTGTGGCTAAACAGGTAAATGTGTGTGGTCTATATCGGGAATCAAGAGTTGCCACATATCTCGCTAGAAGTTGAACCATTTGAGTAAGTTGAACAAGCTACCATTTTCAACTTCAGTTATTCTAAAGCCAATGCCCTGTCTCACTAGGGTCCTTGCAGTGTTGAAAAAAAAAATTCACAATTTTTCTGCTTGTCTCTTTACCTTTTGCTTGCTGCAAAACCTGATTTCGGGTGCTTTTGTCAAGTAGGAAATCCCCGTGACTGCTGTTATTCACGAAACTGACGACTCACTAGTTTTTCTTTCTTCGCCTTTTCTTTGAGAAAAGGAAACACATGAAGCAGAAGGCAGCATCTTTATCGATATTGTATTCTAAAAACTGGTAATCCTCATAGCATCCCGGATGAAAACGCCACTGTTTCATTCCTTATATTGAAGAATCAACTGGGAAAACACTCAGCTTTGGTTGATTACGACCACATGAAATAAGGTTCTTCTTTTAGTTTTCACTAGAGATTGCTTTCTTTATTCCTTGACCCTTGTGATCTATACTTTCAAAATTGTCATTGTGAATTTCGACAGCAACTCCGCTAATTGTTGAAATATTAATAAGTTCTTCAGTGAAATCGAGAGTTAACTCTTTACGTAGCTCAAACATAAATAATGATGTAGATTGTATTTCCACTAAGATATTTCTTGTATTGAACGTATTCCCAGACTGTCTTAACAATGTCATTGGAACCAACAACTAATCATATCATGTATTCCAGCTTGGTAAAACATGTAAAAAAATATCTTTTTGGGTCTTTGATCGGAAACATCTTGCCCGATTTTTGACTCCTTCTCATAGTCTGTACTGATCGATGACGTGACATCAAAATTACCGTAAAGAGTCGGACGCACATATTTTGAATAATTTCTTATCTAATCTCTCTTCGTTAGAAGTCTTAACTCTTTCGACCCAGACAAAACTTACCTACCGACTTGAATGAGTATTCAAAAGCAAACCTGTTCTCGGAGGGAAAAATTCTGGGTTCACAGCCAAGTCTTGCTTGTCCTTCTAAAGCGTTGCATCCATCTCAATCTCGTATTGTAATCGAGTTTTTTTCACTATCCTATATACACTTTGAATTTTAATTACTTTTCCATTGTGTTTAGAAATTTTTTGCATTCTTTTCCACTCGTAGGCAAAGCTTGACCGGCAATCCATTCACGTAACCTCGTCTCTTGCTTTTGGTTTGTTCACATTATCTTGTCATGTTTCAGTTGAATTTTCCCGAACCATCAGACAGAAATAAATTATATGCGAGCATAAATATATTTTTAAGGCCAGCTGCTAGGCTACCAGACCAGTCCCTTTAAACCTGGTTTAATTTAAACGACTCTGTTTAGATTCAAAATTATTTAAAAGAAGAATTAGACGATAAAAAAAACAAATCTATTCTATTTAAATCATACGTAAGCCTAGGCAGGTTTTTTAAGGTATGAGGTGCTGCCAGTCCGGTCCCTTTAAATCTGGTTTAATTTACACGACTCTGTTTGGATTCAAAATTATTTAAAAGAAGAATTAGACGATAAAAAAAAACAAATCTATTCTATTTAAATCATACGTAAGCCTAGGCAGGTTTTTTAAGGTATGAGGTGCTGCCAGTCCGGTCCCTTTAAATCTGGTTTAATTTAAACGACTCTGTTTGGATTCAAAATTATTTAAAAGAAGAATTAGACGATAAAAAAAAACAAATCTATTCTATTTAAATCATACGTAAGCCTAGGCAGGTTTTTTATGGTATGTGGTGCTGCCAGTCCGGTCCCTTTAAATGTGTTTTATTTTACACGACTCTGTTTGGATTCAAAATTATTTAAAAGAAGAATTAGACGATAAAAAAAACAAATCTATTCTATTTAAATCATACGTAAGCCTAGGCAGGTTTTTTAAGGTATGAGGTGCTGCCAGTCCGGTCCCTTTAAATCTGGTTTAATTTAAACGACTCTGTTTGGATTCAAAATTATTTAAAAGAAGAATTAGACGATAAAAAAAAACAAATCTATTCTATTTAAATCATACGTAAGCATAGGCAGGTTTTTTAAGGTATGAGGTGCTGCCAGTCCGGTCCCTTTAAATCTGTTTTAATTTAAACGACTCTGTTTGGATTCAAAATTATTTATAAGAAGAATTAGACGATAAAAAAAACAAATCTATTCTATTTAAATCATACGTAAGCCTAGGCAGGTTTTTTAAGGTATGAGGTGCTGCCAGTCCGGTCCCTTTAAATCTGGTTTAATTTAAACGACTCTGTTTAGATTCAAAATTATTTAAAAGAAGAATTAGACGATAAAAAAAACAAATCTATTCTATTTAAATCATACGTAAGCATAGGCAGGTTTTTTAAGGTATGAGGTGCTGCCAGTCCGGTCCCTTTAAATCTGGTTTAATTTAAACGACGAAGTAAGTTAATTTAAACTTACTGAAAAACGACATTAGAAAATTAAAATTAAACTATAAATAAAACGACTCTTTTCTATTTACAAGCAAATACGGTATTTGATATCTACAACTGAAGCTGAGTTTTTTCAAAATCAGCCACTTCTTTACCGAGAAGTTTGAAAATGCAAAAGTGTTTCCAGGAGAAGGAAAAACAACTTGACTGTCTCAGAATTTAGCACCTGGGACCTCAATAAGGTCAAAACAAACTACTTAACACGACTTTGCGAGAACCAGGGGGTGATTCATCCCCCCTCGCCCCCATCAAGCCCCCCCTGAGTCGGGTCCCCCTAACCCCCTTCCCAACAATAAGTTGGTGAATCCTTCAAATTTCAACACACCTAATTTCTCTGTAAGACATAATTCTTGAAATAGTAAATAAGACAAATAAAACAATCTACTAAAGTGACTAATTCTTACAAAAATAATTCCAAGGTGGTTTGGAGAAACATCAAATATTTAGGAAGGGGAGAGCAAACTCCTCCAGCAGCAAAAGAAAGAGGTAAATATAACATTTACAGGCAAATAGGGTGGGGGTATAAAAATCCTTAGATTTTGAAAAACTGGCCTGGAGACCCCTATGTCCAGCCGCTTCTTTTATGATGAAATTTAAAACGCAAAACCAAAGATATATTTGAAATTGCATGCGGAAAATAGACATTACTATCGATGGTATTGCCAGTACTTTTTCATTCTATCAAACACCCAGCCAACATTGAATGTGTCAAACCACTGAGCCTTTTATCCATTATATGTTAGTCCATTTTCTCTTTTATAGAACCTTCGACAACACCGAAGTCAATTTTCCTTAGGATAATAGAATTTCACAAAGGCAAACAATATCACAATCAAACAGCAACAAAAGTTCATTACAAACAAGCTGAGCAAATAAAGAAGGAGAAGTTGGACTGAGAGTTCTATGTGGTGTATGGTATGAAAGATAAGACTGCGATTTCGGGATATTTCAAATGCAAAAGACAAAGAAATAGAGGTACTCGGGCGAATTCTCAGATTTTTTAAATCATCTTCGTTTATTCTTTTAAAATGCAGAGCAAAAGAGACAGAATGAAAATAAAAAGTACGAAACCACAATTTTTTTCTAAATTAATGAAAAATACTCTTTAGTCAAGTTCCATAACCGACAAAGAATTATAATAGTCAAGGAAGAATAACTTTCGCCGAGGAATATAAAAGGCAAACACGGATTTTACACCGCAAAATCTTAGAGCAGAGGGAGGGGGACAAATCGATAAGAGTATTGCATACGTCAAATTACGTTTGGTGGTAAGTTAGTATATTTAGCGAGGACTGGGGCTGAATCCAGAAAGACATGGCTGGAATTACTTTTTTTTACAAAACACAACTATTTTAAAGCCTTTCCTGCTATTTCACACACATTAGGGTAAAACCATACAAGTCCTTCTATCCTCTTTAGCGGTGTCAGTGAAACGAAAGTGCTGTGTATATACTGAGCCAAATTTTTCACAGGCCTATATAAGCAACAAAATTTAAAAGATGCTTGTATATAATCCAAGGATTCGGTTTTCATTACTGATAGTTTAAATGCAGATTAAATTACAATTTCATTTCTTTTCATAGTCTCACCAAAACAGATTATTGCAAAACATAATGCCTATTAGGAAAAGGATAATTATTTCTGGGATATGTCTTTTCAGCTATTAAAATTTCCAGATCATTAAATTACCCCAAAATAATCCCAATCTTTAAAATAAAATCAAAGTAGTCATTCTTAGCATCTATGGCTTAGCATCTATGGGGTTTATGGCTTTTCCAGGTCAAAAACGGGGTATCATGAAGAAAAAACTTCTAGTTATCATTCAATAAGGATTTACTGTGATCTGTTCAATTTATTAAGAAGTTGGCTGTAAATGCGCAAAATTAGAATTTGTGTTTCTTCCCTAATTACTTTTAACAAGTATCTTAATCACTAGGTGGGTGTACCTCAAGAGATACTAGATACTATTATATAAAAATAGCCATATATTGTTTTATCAATTATTGAGCACCAATTACAAAAGGACACGCATCTTAAATGACTAATTAAAGACACTAAACACACAATAATGGTTATCAGACACGTATATATGGTTATCATAATATGATATCATTATAATGGTTATCAGACATATAGGGTAGGAAGGATACAACAAGATTCCAAGCTACAAGAATTATATTCTGTACTAAATAGAAAGCAGCAAGGGACGACTATAATAGCTTAGATTTAGATTCTTTTAAATACCCAGTCTCGAGTTATCTCGGTTTTGCACCTAGACAGGATCTATCTCGTTTTCGCAATGAGTTACAGCTTGAATGGATTTCTATCCAATCACGACTAACCTTATTTTTCTACCAAGTCAGGGCTTAGCTCGGTTTTACACATTGGCAGGATTCAGCTCGCTTTTGTTCTGATTGTGGAATTAACCTATTTTTTCAGTGAGTATTTCTGCACCATGGACTTATCCCATTTTCAAACTTCGATAGAATTTAGCCAGATTTTCTTCAAGTCAGAACTTAGCTCATTGTTGCGCCAATTTGGGAATTGGCCCGTTCTAGCACTGAGCCAGTCCACAGCTAAGATTTACATCATTTTTGCGCGGAGTGTGGTTTTAACTCTTTTTTATATCTCCTTTTTATAGCATCCCAGGAATTCCCCAGCTTGGACTTAGATCGTCTTTAAACTGAGACTTGACTGGGCTCGTTTTTGCACCGGTTTAGTCGGCAGTCACACTGCAATATTCCAATTCGGGCTTAGCTCGTTTTGCATCCGCTCCTTCCATAGCTTGACTTAGCATATTTTGCCACTAAAGTTGGAACCTCATTTCAACCCCCCAGTTTCCACGCTCCACCTTTTTGTCCTCCAATCATACATATTGAAAATCCTTGCACAATTCCAGCTTAAAGAATATTCAAATGCCTAGCTTTCTGCCAAAGAGTTAGCGATGGAGGATAGAGAGGGTTAATGGACTCATTTGTGCCATCAATCACATATATTTGAATTCTGTACACAATTCCAATTTTAACAAGGTGTATATAAACCACTTTTTATATATTAAAATTAGGAACTGGCTGAAAGAAAAAGAAATAATTCATGGGAGACATATCGCTTTTAACTACGTCAACGTCACTGCGTGAACTCTTAAAAAAACAAATTTAAACCGAATATTTAATCATTCCCATTCCTTTTATTTTTCATGCTCTTAAAAAAAAAAAAAAAAAAAAAAAATTATTTTAAAATTATTTTACTAACGGCTGTCAATTTATTTCGTTGGTTATATTTTAACGTCCAGAATCAATTCCTCGAAGCGATTAACTAAACCAGTCACGTTTCTAATCATTGTCAAGAAGATTTCCAGATCAAAGGTTTCAAATAAGTGTTGCAACCTTTCGGGTTCCATATGGAATCTCTCAAACAACCTCGTTGCTAGGCTTCGCCATGGACACTAAAGCTTCGTAGCAATCGTGACAAATAGACTACTAGCTTTCCATTTGTAAAATGAAAGTGTCAATATTCTTACAGCTTTTTGGAACAAACAGTAGTATGCTTTGTGTTCTTAAAAGAAATTGGTTTCAAAAGAATGGCACAAAAATCCATGGGATATGAAAACACTCTGACTAAAAGCGGTGAAAAACAATAGAAAAAACAAATAAGCCATATTCAAGTATGTTATAAACAAGTCAGAGATTGGCTATAAAATAACAAACAAACAATATAAGAAGAAACAATGCGACAACCGCAAAAAACATCCATATATATATAGCTAAAATCGGTTTTGAAGTCTCAGATCGACAAAAGAAAAACAGAACACGAGTAAAATTAAGAAAAAGATATATTGCTGATTTTGAACATAATATGTTCCCGATAGTCTGACAAAAATGCTGTGCTGGTTATATTTTTTTTCTCGGTTTAAGTATTCAAAATATGATCATGCACCTATTAGTTTCAGTGTCGTTAAGTTGGTTTCACAGAAAATCATACTAAAACAGTTCCTGTCTAAAACAATTATAACAAGTTGGATGATTATGCAATACGCATTCAGTAGGACAAAAGTTTTATTTTTTACATTTTACGTGCCTCACAATTAAAATATACCTGAGTACATTTAGCATTCAACTAATCATACTAGATCAGTGGTTCCCAACCAATTTTGTGCCATATTTAAATTTTTTTATTCAAAATTACATATGTTATATAAATGAAAAATATTATCTGAATACAACACCTTTTATACAATGGATAACATCATTGCAATACCATCATGCATCTTTTTTGCTCTTTAAAGGCATATGAATGTGACATCTTTCACGTGAAAAATATTTACTTTTTTCAAAATTAAGGCTCTGAAGTACAATCCCCAAAAGGTTGCATGTCCTGCCTATGACCCACGAAAATATTTCCACGACCCACTGGTGGGAACTGTGTCCCACGTTGGGAATCACGGTATTAGATTGTTAAAAATCAGGCAGCATTTCTTTTCATTCATTTTGGAGTATTACGAAAAATAAAAAAAAACAGAAACATAAATTTTAGCGAAAAGCAAAGAGTGATGTATGGGGTGCTACAAACCCCCTAAAGTTGAGAGTTTCATACACGTTTTAAAGAAAAACAAGAAAAGGTCTGTTTATATAGTACTTGGAAACTAAATACTAGATAGACTTCAAGGGATTTTTTTCAGAAAGCATATCCGAACATAAACAATTTTTTTTTTCGTTATTATTTCTACGGAGCATTTTTTTAGGCTAAAACTGTGAAATATAAAGCCGAGATTTGGATTTCAAGTCAAAATAATTCAACAATACTAACATTTAATGCGAGCTTGTTACAACAATTAAATAGAAAAAACAATTTTTTTTTTTAACTGAAAGTAAGGAACGACGCTAAAACTTAAAACGAACAGAAAACATTCCGTATATGAAAGGAGTTGTCCCCCCCTCAACGCCTCGCTCTTTACGCTAACATTTTTTATTGTTTAAGAAAATAGAGTTGTGAGAAAGTCAAACTTTAGCGTAAAGAGCGAGGCGTTGAGGAGGGGACAGCCCCTTTCATATACGGAATAATTTCTGTTCGTTTTAAGTCTTAACGTCGTTCCTTACTTTCAGTTAAAAAAAACTTGTTTTTTTATTTATTTTTTGAACGTTTCTGAATTAATTTAGGTTTTCATTTTGGCTCACCGTAGATAAATAATTAAAACAAAATTTTCATATTAATTTTACTTTTATTTGGTTAAATGGCTTTCTCAAAAGTTGTTTAATTTTATTTACGAACGTTTTATTAGTAATAAATATACGTATCTTACGAGTTAACTTACGTAACGAACTTCCATACTCATATAAATTAATATGTATTAGGGGGTTGGCCCCCTAATCAATACCTTGTTCTTTAAGCTAAAGTTCGAATTTTGTTCCAATTCTTTAAAAATGACCCATAATCACAAAGGCCGTTAATTAGAATAAATAACTCTTATGAAAGTACTAAAAAATCTTTGGCTTAAAGAACGAGGTATTGACTAGGGGGTGAACCCAATCATATACGTAATATTTTCTGTTCGTTTTAAGTTTTGACGTTGCTCCTTACTTTCAGTTGAATTTTTTTATTTATTTAATTTCTGATCTTTTTTTTTTAAATAATGCTGGGAAATCTGGCACTCCCTTCATAACAATGTTTCTTCCCCGATGAAAACCTTCTTCGTGGATAGATACTCCTACGCGCCCTCTAATCCACCCCCCACTACCAGAAAAAATCCCTCCTGAAAATGTCAGTATACTTCTCAATAACCAATACTATATGTAAACATTGGGTAAAGTTCATAACTTTCAGCCCTCCCCCGGGGACTTCGGGGATTAAATCATTCTAAAAGACATAGTTATCATATTTCCGACCATGCTGAACAAAATGGCTATCTAAAAATTTTGATTGGGCGACTCTTGGAAAAAAAATGAGCGTCAGAGGGGGCCTAGTTGCCCTCCATTTTTTTGGTCACTAAAAAAGGCACCAGAACTTTTAATTTCAGTTCCAATGAGCCATCCCACGATATTCTAGGACCACTGGGTTTATACGATCACCCCTGGAAAAAAAAAAAACAAAAAACAAATAAACACGCATCCGTGATCTTTCTTCTGGCAAAAAATGCAAAATTCCACATTTTTGTAGATAGGAGCTTGAAACCTCTACAGTATGGTTCTCTGATACGCTAAATATGATGGTGTGATTTTCATTGAGGTTCTATAGCTTTTAGGGGGTCTTTCCCCCTTTTTTCGAAAATCAGCCAAATTCTCTCAGGCGCGTAACTTTTGATGGGTAGGACTAAACTTGATGAAACTTATATATAAGAAATCAGAATTAAAATCTGATTCTTTTGATGTATCTATTGGTATCAAAATCCCGTTTTCTAGAGTTTCGGTTACCATTGAGCCGGGTCGCTCCTTACTTACAGTTCGCTACCACGAACTGTTTGACAATAAAATGGAGTATAACCAGGAATTATTCTAAAGCAACAGTTGAAGCGCATTACTTAACGTGTCCAAATTTGACACACGAGTTGCTTCAAGTTAAATTAATTAGTTGTAATTTCATTTTTTAATTTGTTATAATTATTATAATTCGACAAAAAAAGAAACAGGAATTACATTAACATTTATAATTTATAATGCTTCAAGATTTTGGTAGCAATGCACTTGATTGACTCATTTGTTTCCATGTTCTTTGAGAAATAAGCGAAAAATAGTAATTAGAAGACCATCAAAACATAACTATTTTTTCTTAAAGGCTAATTTGATTAGAACCAGTAAAGTATCAAGGGAGCGGAGGCGGCTTATTCCTGACTTGGGAGCAGCTTAATTAGTGCAGTCTTATTTTACGTTTACATGAATCAATCGACCACGAAGGGGATAGGTTGACCCCCCCCACCATATAGCCCGGGTATAGTTTAATTTTGTAAAGTTTTACTTACATATAGATGAATCTGTTGAGCAAAAAGAAAAAAAAATATCATGATGAGTTGCAGTATTTTTATTATGACTTACTTGACTTA
>NC_142802.1:34539660-34601865 GCF_049724085.1 Artemia sp. Qi Xiang Cuo | reverse complement strand
AGGTAATCCACAACCAAACACTACTGAAATATTCCAACTCTTGCATTTCAACGAAAGAAATACAAAATGAACTTTGAAAAATCAGGAATATTTAACTTTGACAAGTTAAAACGTAAACAAACACTAATGAAACAATCCAAATCTAGCATTTCAACGAAAGAAAATCAAGATGAACCATTAAAAATCAAGAAAATGTAACTGTGACACGGTAAAAGACAACCAAACACTACTGAAATATTCCAACTCTTGCAATTAATCGAATAAAATTCAAAATGAACATTGAAAAATCATGAATATTTAACTGTGACAAGTTAAACCATAACCAAACACAAATGAATTATACAACCTCTTGCATGTCAACGAAATAAATTCGAAATGAACTTTGAAAAATCAAGAAAATGTAAGTGTGACAAGGTAAACCACAACCAAACACAACTAAAATATTTCAACTCTTGCACTTCAACTAAAGAAATTAAAAATGAACTTTGAAAAATCAAGAAAATATAACTCTGACAAGGTAAACCACAACCAAACACTATTGAAATAGTCAAACTCTTGCAATTCAACGAAATAAATTCAAAATTATCTTTGAAAAACAATTACAATGTAACTTTGGCAAGGTAAACTAAAACCAAACACCACTGAAATATTCCAACTCTTGCATTTCAACGAAAGAAATTCAAAATTAACTTTGAAAAATCAAGAAAATGAAACTGTGACAAGTTAAAACACTACCAAACACTTCTTAAATATTCCAACTCTTGCTTTACATCGTAATAAATTCAAATTAATTTTTAAAAATCAAGAAAATTTAACTTTTAAAATGTAAAACAAAAGCAAACAATTCTGAAATATTCCAACTCCTTATTTTCAACGAAATAAATTCAAAATTAACTTTTAAAAATCAAGAAAATGTAACTTTGACAAGGTAAACCACAACCCAACGCTACTGAAATATTCCAACTCATGCATTTCAACAAAAGAAATTCAAAATGAACTTTGAAAAATCAAGAAAATTTAAGTGTGACAAGTTAAACAACAACCCAACGCTACTGAAATATTACAACTCTTGCATTTCAAGAAAAGAAATTCAAAATGAACTTTGAAAAATCAAGAAAATGTAACTGTGACAAGTTAAACCACAACCAAACACTACTGAAATATTCCAACTCTTGCATTTCAACGAAAGAAATTCAAAATGAACTTTGAAAAATCAAGAAAATATAACTGTGACAAGTTAAACCACAACCAAACACTACTGAAATATTACAACTCTTGCCTTTCAACTAAAGAAATTCAAAATAAACACTGAAAAATGAAGAAAATGTAACTGTAACAAGGTAAACCACAACCTGTGTGTGTCTCGGTGTCTTTGTCTCTGTGTGTGTGTGTGTCTGTGTATTTTTCTTTGTTTGTGTGTTTCTGTGCGTGTGTCTGCGTATGTGTGTCTGTGTGTTTGTATCTGTGTTTTTGTCTCTCTGTGTGTTTGTCTCTGTGTGTGTGTCTCTGTGTGTTTGTATCTTTGGGTGAAACAGTTTGATTTATTTTAGGTGATGATTTTAGAAGACCAAGGCATAAATTTTAAATACAAAACACCGGAAGGTAAGAAAAACATGCCGGTTTGGGGCCCGGGGATGGCCTTTGGGGGTCTGGGTGGGGCGGGTGTGGTGCTGTTAATCCGGGGTAAGCGTGGGGGGCAGTGGTAGGCCGGGGGCGTGTAGGTGGGTCAGGGGTGAGCTGGGTTAGACCGTTGTCGTCTGGTGGGGCCACCGATTGTCCGTTGGGCTCTCGTGGGGCCGTGGTGGGCCGGTGGCGGCCCTGTGGGCCCCCGTGGGTCCTTGGGGAGCGCGCTGGGCCTTTGGGGCCCGGTGGTGGCCCTTGGGGGCACTGGGAGGGCCTTTGGGTACCTGGGGGACTTTTGGGTACCGGTGGAGGGACTTTGGGACCCCGTTGGTCCTTTGGGAGCCCGAGGGCCGTTTGGGGGGCGGGGGAGGGCCTTGGGGCACCTGGGAGGGCCTTGGGGGTTCGGGGGGGACTGTTGGGAGCCTGGTGGACATTTGGGGCCTGGGGATGGCCTTTGGGGTTCTGGGTGGGCCTTTGGGGGCGCCGGTGTCCCTTTGGGGAGCTTGGGGGGCTTTGGGGACCAGTGGAGGGCCTTGGAAGCACAGGGAGGACCCGGGGGGCATCGGGCGAGCCGTTGGAGGACGGGGGGACAGGTGGGGACCGGTCGACGACCGTTGGGACCCCCTTGGTCCGTTGGGAGCTTGATGGGCCTGTGGGGACCGGAGGAGGACCTTTGGGGCACAGGGAGGGCCTTTGGGTGCCCGGGGGACAGTTGGGGGTCTGGGTGGGCCTTTGGGGGCGCCGGTGGCCCTTTGGGAGCTTGGGGGGGGCTTGGCGGCCCGGGGGCGGCCTGCGGGGTGGGGGTAGGAGGATCGGAACCCTTTGGGGTTGGGTTAGAGGACCTCACAACACTGTTCAAATGAAACTTGTATATTATAACGACCACACTCAAAACCTCTTCCAAAATCTCTTCAAAAATCTTCTTTTAAAATGTCTCTATCTGTTTCGCCGAAATAGTTCCATAACCTTTCTAAAACGGTTTCGCCCAAATAATCACTAAAAGCAAATTCAGCGTGTTCCTTTGTTATTGGCATCTCTGTGCTAACGCATTTCAAATTAATAGGAAACCTTCTCTCGCGCTAAAACAATTCATCGCTAAGATGTTTCTTGCCTAATTGTGTCCATGGCCTTTGGTTATTAATATCCTTTGGAGTTCGACCAAAAGAGTTGGTCCCGAGGCAAAGACATTAATGATATGGATCTATTCCTGGAGAAATGTTTCTAGGCGGAAATTTTTAAAGTCTGACAGATGATGTCATTGATTGATTGATCTGTCAAGAAGGGGAAATTAATTTGTTGTTTCTAAGGGGAATTATTGATTCACGATAGGTGAATTGAGGTCGACTGTACAGGTGTTCCAAGGTCGATGTTGTTGTAAGTGCACGCTCTCAGCGAATGTCAAGGTCGATGTTGTTGTTGTTGACACACTTTGATTACGCAATCAAGTTCTTGGAAATCCACTTCCCCATCGATTACGCAATCAAGTTCTCGGAAATTCACTTCCCCTTCGATTACGCAATCAAGTTTTCGGAAATTCACTTCCCCTTCGATTACGCAATCAATTTCTCGGAAATTCACTTCCCCCTCGAGTCCTAGATCAATAACATTGCTCCCGTTAGAATTCAATGCGCATGTGCAACATTCGTCCCGGAGCTATTACACATAGAAACATCAAATGAATCGACCTTGGAAAAAGAGGTCATTGACACCATTAACCACGTGTTCTCCCTAGGGAGGCTATGCCCTTATTTGGGGTGCAAAAAAGTTATAGGTGGCAGCAGGGGTGCCACATGGGAGTAGCACCTCCCCCTCTACTGCTGCCACTCGTTTGGTATGTTCAAAAATTATGTTAGGGATTTTCTAGCTAGTAATTAAGTTTTTTTTTTGTTTTTTTTTTTTTTTTTTTATGTTTATCATTGTATCTTATTATTTTTTTATCTTATGATTTCTATTGTGTTGAGTCTCTTAAAGGTGTGAATGTATGATGTTGAAAATGTTTTTGTTTTTTAAGGATTTGTTTTATTTTTGTTTCTCCCCTGTTTTTTTCCTGGCCATAGAGCTTTACGCGGAAGTTTATATTGAAGTATATTTTGTTGAGTTTATTGATTGAATAAAATTGATTGATTGATTTATTTGTTCCAGTTCTGTAAGAATGACCCCTTAATCACAAAGGCCGTTAATTAGAATAAATAGCTATTATGAAAGTACTAAAAAAACTTTAGCGTAAAGAGCGAGGTATTGACTAGGAGGCAAACCCAATCATATACGTAATAATTTCTGTTCGTTTTAAATTTTGAAGTACTCCTTACTTTCAGTTGAAAAACTTGTTTTTTTTATTTAATTTCTGATCTTTTTTAAATAATGCTGGGAAATCCGGTGTCCCCTTTATAAAAATGTCCCTTCCCTCATGAAAACGTCCTCCCTGGAAAGAGCCTCCCAAGAAACCCCGACCCCCCCCCCCACTACCATAAAAAATCCTGGAAATGTTTGTATACTTCCGAATAACCAATAGTATATGCAAACATTGGGCAAAGTTCATAACTTGCAGCCCATTCCCTGGGGACTGTGGAGGATTAATGATTCTCAAAGACATAGTTCTCATATTTTTGGATCAATTTGAACAAAATGGCTATCTCAAAATTTTTTATCAGGAGACTTTGGGAAAATAAGCGTGGGAGGGGGCCTAGTTGCCCTCCATTTTTTTGGTCATTTAAAAAGACCACTAGAAATTTAAATTTTCGTTCAAATGAGCCCTCCTGTGATATTATAGGACCATTAGGTAGATAAGATCACCTCTGGGGAACGAAAAAAAAAACAAAAAAAAACGCATCCGTGATCTTTATTCTGGCAAAAATTACAAAATTCCACATTTTTGCAGATAGGAGCTTGGAACCTGTAATTTAGGGTTCTTTAATACGCTGAATCTGATGGTGTGATTTTCATTAAGGTTCTATGACTTTTA
Organism: Artemia sp. Qi Xiang Cuo; assembly: GCF_049724085.1. NCBI lineage: Eukaryota > Metazoa > Arthropoda > Branchiopoda > Anostraca > Artemiidae > Artemia > Artemia sp. Qi Xiang Cuo. The sequence goes on along the minus strand of NC_142802.1, from coordinate 34,597,280 downwards.
AGGGGTGTTTCTTCTTTTTTTGAAAATAAGGCAAAATTTCTCAGGTTCGTAACTTTCGATGGGTAAGACTAAACTTGATGAAACTTCTATTTTTAATATCAGCATAAAAATTTGATTCTTTTGATGTATCTATTGGTATCAAAATTCGTTTTTTAGAGTTTCGGTTACTATTGATCCGGGTCACTCCTTAGTAGATTAATTAAAAAAAAAACCTTTTCCATAAAATAAGTTTTTCAAAGAATAGTAAAGAACTCCATTAAACCCGAAATGAGCAAAAATGAGCAAAAATGAAACCCAAAACGAACAGAAATTGTAATAAATAACCGAGTCAAACTCAAAACGAGTAGAAATTAATATGAGTTGGGCTCAAAACCCCTATGCCTTCCCAAGGCCAAAACATAATTTGCACCCTACTGAAAAAATATAAATGTTTTTTTATAACTTTAATAATTCAAGTAATAATAACATTTTGATTACTAAATATCAGTATATGCACATTAAACTGACAATGCACATTCATTTGTGTTTTCTTTTTGTAAAGTGCAAATTATGTTCTGGCCTTGGGAAGGCATAGGGGTTTTGAGCCCAACTCACATTAGTTTCTGCTTATTTTGAGTTTGATTCGGTTATTTATTGTAATTTCTGTTCGTTTTGGGTTTCATTTTTGCTTATTTTTGGTTTAATGGAGTTCTTTACTTTTCTTTGAAAAACTTACTTTGTGGAATTTTTTTTTAAATTAATTTCTGTTCGTTTTATATTGACACAGTATTTTCAGGGGAAAAGAAAATAATACTTTAAATCTTTTCGTTTTTAAGACTTTATAGTTTGGCCTGCAATTTTTATGCTTATTAATCTTAAGGCATCTAGTTTTTATTTAATCTTAAGGCAACATTTAGTTTTTAAACCTAATGGACAAATGGGAGGGTTGGCGTGGGATGGAGACTAGTTGCCCTCCAAACATTTTCGACTATTAAAAAGGGCATCAGCCCTTTCTATTTTCAATCGAATGAGCCCTATTCGCAGTTCTTATGACAACTCCTTCGAAACGAAGTGCTCTGGTCTAAAAAAAAGGAGATAATAATACAATGTACCCACACCTATCTTTACTATAAATATGTCAAGCCTTCCAGTCACTGTCGACTATTAAAAAGGGCACTAGGCCTTTCGATTTCCAATTGAATGAGTTCTTTTTTAGTTTCTATCTTAAAACCTTCTATAAACACCTTATATGTCCCCAGGGCATAAATTACAACCCTTACCCTGAGGGCTGTGAGGGGGTTTTCATCCTCAAAGACCTAATTTCCTGAATTTTCAACTAGGTTAAACAAGATGGCTATCTAAAAATTTTGATTGGATGAGTTTGGGGAAATGGTGGGTGTGAGAGGGGCGTTAGTTGCTCTCCAATCACTTTCAACTATTAAAAAAGGCACTAGTCCTTTCAATTTCGAATAAAATGAGCCTTTTTGAAGTTTCTACGACAACGCTTTCAATAAAAACCTTATTTGACTCCAGGAAATAACTTACAACCCTTGCACTGAGGGCTGGGGGGAGGGGTTGTTATCCTCAAAGGCCTAATTTCCAGAAATTTCTACTACGTTGAACAAAATGACTATCTGAAAATTTTGATTGGATGTGTTTTGGGGAATGGTGGGCGTGAGAGGGTTAGTTAGCCTCCAATATCTTTTGACTATCAAAGAGGGTAATAGCCCTCTCAATTTCCAATTGAATGAGCCCCTTTTGATTTTTTTACGACAACTCTATCTATAAAAACTTTATATGCCCCCAGGACATAATTTACAACCTTTGCCGTGGGGGCTCTGGGGGGTTTGTCATCCTTAAATACATAATTTCCAGAACTTTCAACTACGTTGAATAAAATGGCTATCTCTAAACTTTGATCGAATGTGTTTGGGGAAATGGTGGGCGTGAGAGGGGGGTTAATTACTCTCCACTCACTTTAGACTATTAAAAAGGGCAATTTCCATTTCAAATCCATTGAGCCCTTTTTGAATTTTCTACAAAAACTTTTTATATAAACCTTATATGCCCCCAGGGCAAAACTTACAACCCTTGTACTGAGGGCTCTGATGGGGTTATCATCATAAAAGACCTAATTTCCAGAACTTTAAACTACGTTAAACAAAATGGCCACCTAAAAATTTTGATTGGATGTGTTTTGGGAAATTGTGGGCGTGAGAGGGAGGTTAGTGCGCTTCAATCACTTTCGATTATTAAAAGGGCACTAGCCCTTTCAATTTCCAATTGAATGCGGCCTTTTTGAAGTTTCTACAACATCGCTATCTATAAAAACCTTATATGTCAACAGGGCATAACTTAAAACCCTTGCCCTGAGGGCGGTGGGGGGGGGGAGAGGTTGTCAACCTTAAATACCAAAATTCTAAAAATTTCAACAACGCTTAATAAAATGGCTATCTAAAACTTTTTATTGGATGGGTTTGGGGAAAAGGTGGGCGTGAGAGGGGGGTTAATTGCCCTAAAATCATTTTCGAGACTATTAAAAAGGGCACTAGCCCTTTGAATTTCCAATCGAATGAGCTTTTTTCAAGTTTCTACGACAAAGATTTCAATAAAAACTTATATGCCCCCAGGGCATAACTATTAACCCTTGGTGGGCGTGGAAGGGGTATTAGTCGCCTTCCAATCACTTTAAACTATTAAAAAGGGCACTAGCCATTTCAATTTCCAATCGAATGAGAGTAGAGGAGGGGGTGCTACTCCCGTACGAACACCAAATATGGGCATAGAATACTGACGGGGCTCCAAATAAGGGCATAGCCTCCCTAGGGAGAAAGATTACGTAATGGGGTCAATGACCTCTTTTTTCCAAGGTCTATTTATTTGATGTTTCTATGTGTAATAACTCCGGAACGAAGGTTGCACATGCGCATTGAATTCTAACGGGAACAATGTTATTGATCTAGGACACGAGGGGGAAGTGAATTTCCGAGAACTTGATTGCGTAATCGATCATGAATGTCAACAACAACAACATCGACCTTGACATTCGCTGAGAGCGTGCACTTACAACAACAACAACAACATCGACCTTGGAACACCTGTGCTGTCGACCTCAATTCACCTATCGTGAATCAATAATTCCCCTTAGAAACAACAAATTAATTTCCCCTTTCTTGACAGATCAATCAATCAATGACATCATCTGTCAGACTTTAAAAATTTTCGCATAGAAACGATTCTCCAGGAATAGATCCAAATCATTAATGTCTTTGCCTCGGAAACAACTCTTTTGGTCGAACTCCAAAGGATATTAATAACCAAAGACCATGGAAACAATTAGGCAAGAAACATCTTAGCGATGAATTGTTTTAGCGCGCGAAAAGGTTTCTTATTAATTTGAAATGCGTTAGCGCAGAGATGCCAATAACAAAGGAACACGCTGAATTTACGTTTAGGGATTATTTGGGCGAAAGTGTTTTAGAGAGGTTATGGAATTATTTCGGCGAAACAGATAGAGAAATTTTGAAAGAAGATTTTAGGAGAGATTTTGGAAGAGGTTTTGAGTTTGGTCGTTATAATACACAAGTTTCATTTGAACAGTGTTGTGAGGTCCTCTACCCCAACCCCAAAGGGCTCCAATCCTCCTACCCCCACCCCGAAGGACGCCCCCGGTCCGCCCAGGCCCCCCCAGCTCCCAAAGGGACACCGGCCCCCCCCAAGGCCCACCCAGACCCCCAAAGGCCATCCCCGGGCCCCCCAAAGGCACATCGAACTCCCAAAGGACCAACGGGGTCCCAAAGGCCCTCCACCGGTCCCCAAATGTCCCCCAGGCACCCAAAGGTCCCCCGGACCAGAGAAGCGCCACCGGGATGCGCCGTGGGCCAGGAAAGCGCCGCAGGATGCGCCGCAGGGATGCGCCGCAGGAAAGCGCCACAGGGATGCGCCGCAGGGATGCGCCACAGGGAGGCACCGCAGGAAAGTGCCGCAGGATGCGCCGCAGGGATGCGCTGCAAAAAAAGTAAACTAAAAAGTAAAAATTTCGAAATATTATACCCCAAACGCCCTCCTCTGACCCCCAAAGGTCCTCCCCTGGTCCTCAAGGGGCCCCAGGGCCCCCAAAGGCACTCCCCTGGTCCCCAAAGGCCCCGGACCCTCAAAGGCCCCCCAAGCTCCCAAAGGGCCACCGGCACCCCCAAAGGCCCACCCAGACCCCCAAAGGCCATCCCCGGGCCCCCCAAAGGCCCATCGAGATCCCAAAGGACCAACGGGGTCCCAAAGGCCCCCCAGGCCCCCAACTGCCCCCCCCCCCCGGACGCCCAAAGGCACTCCCTGTGCCCCAAAGGCCCTCCCTGTGCCCCAAAGGCCCTCCACCGGCCCCCAAAGGTCCCCCGGACCAGAGAAGCGCCGCCGGGATGCGCCGTGGGCCAGGAAAGCGCCGCAGGATGTGCCGCAGGGATGCGCCGCGGGTCAGGAAAGCGCCGCAGAGGATGCGCCGCAGGGAGGCACCGCAGGAAAGCGCCGCAGGATGCGCCACAGGGATGTGCCGCAAAAAAAGTAAACTAAAAAGTAAAAATTTCGAAATGTTACCCCCCAAACGCCCTCCTCAGACCCCCACAGGCCCTCCCCTGGTCCCCAAAGGTCCCTCCGAGCCCCCCAAGGACCACCGGCCCTCAAGGGACCCACAGACCCACAAAGGCTCTCCCCGAGCACCCGTCTTTCGTTGATGTGTGTTGTCTGAAACCTATGATTTGGGATGTGTAGTTTGCTTGGAATGGGATGCAGTATCAAAAAGGGCTGATTCGATTGGAAGTTAGAAGGGCTTGCGCCCTTTTTAATAGTCAAAGTAATTGGAGGATAACTAACACCCCTCTCACACCCACCATTTCCCCAAACACATCCAATCCAAATTTTCAGATAGCCATTTGTTTGACATAGTTAAAAAGTCTGGAAATTATATTTTTGAGGATGAAACTCCCCCCACCGCCCTCAGGGAAAGGGTTCTAAGTTATGTCCTGGGGGCATATAAGTTTTTTTTTTATGGAAAGCATTGTCATAGAAACTTCAAAAAGGGCACTTTCTATCAAAGGAGTTGTTTGTTTGATACTTTGTATCAAAAAAGGGCTCATCCAATTGGAAATTGGAGTAGCTAGTGCCCTTTCTAATAGTTGAAAGCGATTGGAAGGCAACTAACAACCCTTCCTTGCCCACCATTGCCCAATGTCAAAATAGAAAACAGTCAAAAAATATTTTCAAACTTACTAAGTAATTATACGAAAGACACACACGCACATACACATATATACACACATACACACATACACACATACAAACACATCCACACATACACATACACACATACACACACACACACATACACACACACACGCAAATAAACACATTCACATACACACACATACAGATACATACACACACACACATACACATACACATATACACACACACACACACACATACAGACAAACACACATACACACACACACACAAAGACACACACATACATATATAAAAACACAAATACATACAAACAAGCAAACACACATTCACAAACACACAAAAACCCACATATAACCATACACACATACACATAAACACACAAACATGCACATACACACATACACATACACACATACACACACACACACACACACACATAGACATACATATACATAAACACATATACACACACAAACTTACACATTCACAATTTCAAACACAAAAATAAACACAAACACATACACACACAGATACAAACACAAAAATCAACACAGACATACAAACATAAACACACATACACAAACACAAATACAAACAAATAATCATACACACACACATAAATAAAAACAGACACAGAAACACACACAAACTTAAACATACTCATACATAAATTCACATACTCACATAAACATACACACATACACAAAAAAATACAAATACATAGACATAAACACTCACATAAACACACTCATACACAAACTCACATACAAACTCAAACATACACACACACATACACACATACACATATACACACACAGATATATATACACACATACACACACACACACACATACACAAGTACACACTAACATATATATACACATATACACACACACATACACACATACACATACAGACATAGACACACACACAGACATAGTTAAAAACTCTGGAAATTGTATATTTGTGGATGAAAATCCACCCAAAGTCATCCGGGCAAGGGATCTAATTTATGTCCTGGGAGCATATAAGTTTTTTTTTATGGAAATCTGTGGCATATAAACTTAAAAAATGGCAATTTCTGTATCACGAGTTATGTTTTTGATAATTTTTTTCAAAAAAGGGCTCATCCAATTGGAAATTGGAATAGCTAGTGCCCTTTCTAATAGTTGAAAGCGATTGGAAGGCAACTAACAACCCTTCCTTGCCCACCATTACACGATGGTAATATAGAAAACATACTAAGTATTTATACGAAAGACACACACACACACATACACATACATAGACATACACACATGCAAACATACACACACATACACACATAAACAGACACACAAACACACACACAAATACACACACACACACAAACACACATACACACATACACATACACACATAAACACATACACAGGCAGATACACACGCACATATACACACACATAAACATATACAGAAACACCAACATAAATATATAAACATAAATACACACACACATACATATACACACACACAAACACACACAAACAAGCAAACAGACACACATACAAACAAACACAGACACACAAACAAACACACACACATACACATACACACAAATACATGCACATACACACATACACATACACACATAAACACAAACACATACACATACAAACACATACACACACAAACACACATACACACACACAACATACACACACATATATACATAAACGCTGACACACACACACACACACACACACATACATACACACATACACACACACACACACATACACAGACATACACACCAAAATACATACACACCCACATACACACACACACATGCAAACAAAAACAAATACACAAACACACACCCACACACACAAAAAAACACAAACACACACACACAAACCCCCCAAAAAAAACACACACACACACAAACACGCACACACAGACAGACATAAACAAAAATACATACACATATTCACTTACATGTATACATATACACATACACTCACACACATAAATACACATACACATACACACACATACACACATAAACACATACACATACACATACACACACACATACATACAGACAGACATACACACACACACACACAAACACAAAAACATACAAACACATACACACAAAAAAAAATACACACAAACACACACACACATACATATACACACACATACATAAACACATATACACACACACATACATATACACAAACACACAAACACACACACAAACACACAAACACACAAACACACATACACACACACACAGACATACACATACACACAGACACATACACACACACACACAAACACACACAAACACACACAGGCACACACAAACACACACAGACAGACACACACACATACACACATACACATACACACACACATACACATACACACACATACATTAACAGACACACAAGCACATACACACATACACACAAACATACACACACATAAACAGAAACAAACACACATACACACACACATACAAACAAACACACATACACAGACACATAAACACACAGAAACACATAAATACACACATACGCATACACACACACATACACATATACATATACACACACACATACACACACACATAAAGAAGTACACACAAACACATAGACAAACACACACACATAGACACACACACACAGACACACACACATACACATACACACACATAGACACACACACACATAGACAAACACACACACACACACATACATATACATACAAACATACACATAAAAAAACAAATAAAAAGATACACACACACACACACTCACACATAACAACATACACACACAACAATACACACACACACAGACACTATAACATAAACACACACTCATATATACTCTTATACACACACACATACCCAAACACACATAAACACTATCTTAATCACTATCATACACACACACACTTAAAATCATACTATACTTCACATACACACACATAAACATACACAATCATACCTGAACATAAACCCCTACACAGACACACATACACACACATATACACACATACACACACACATACACACAAATGCAAATACACTCATACACACACACATCAACTCATGCACATAATAAAACACAAAAACATACACACACATAAATGAACCTACTAACATACACCTACACACAAAATCTCACCAACATACACATACATAAACATAACCACACACACACACACACACACACACTCCCACACACCCACATACACACCCACACACACACACACACACACACAAAAATACACACATAGACACACACCCATACACCCACTCTCTCCCCAACACACATATACAAATTTTATAAAAATCATACACAGACAATTAATGACTTACACTAACAAACATACACACATAAACACATACACATGCAAACAAAAATACACCTCAAAAAACAAAAATGCACATACGCAAATCAACATACACACATACATAAACAAATAAATACACATACATACACACACATACACATACACACACACATACACACACACACACACACAAACATACACACACACATACACACATACACACACACGCGTACGTAGGCTAACCTAGCCGCGCGCCTACGTACGCGCGCGTACGTAGGCTAACCTAGCCTAACCTAACTTAACCCTAACTTAATCTAACCTAACCTAACCTAATCATGCACCTAACTTTTCACATGTCTCTCACCTAACCTAAGCTAACCTAAGTGAAGCGTACTTAGGCTAACCTAACCTAGTCTAATCTAACCTAGCTTAATCTAGTCTAACCAAGCCATACTCGCCGGAAAAGGTTAGGCATCATACACCTAACTTTTTGCCTGTCTCTAACCTAACCTCAGCTAACCTAAGTGAAGCCTAATTTTGCTAACCTAACCTAACTTAACCTAATGTGTGTGTTTTTATGTATGTGTGTATTTCTGTTTGTATGTTTGTGTGTATGTGTGTGAGTATGTGTGTGTGTTTGTGTGTAATTGTGTGTGTATTTTAGAGTGTATGAGTGTGTGTGTGGGTGTGTGTTGTTGGGTATGTGTGTGTTTTTATGTGTATTTGTGTGTGTATGTGTCTGTGTGTGTGTCTGTGTGTGTGTTCACGTGTGTGTTTGCATGTGTGTTTGTATGTTGGAGTGTATGTGTGTGTGTGTGTATCAGTGTGATCGTGTGTGAGTGTGGGAGTGGAGGTGTGAGTGAGTGTTAGGGTGGGGGTGGTGGTGTGTAGGTTATGTTTTTGGTTTTTGTGTGTATTTGCGGGTGTTTGTGTGTGTGTATGTGTGTGTATGAGAGTTTGTGTAGGTGTGTTTGTTTGTGTGTGTGTAAGTATGTGTGTTTGTTTGTATTATTGTGCGTGCGAGAGAATGGGTGTTATTATTTATGTGTGTGTGTAAATATTATCTGTAGTGAGTGTGTATGTGTGTGTGTGTATGTTTGTGTTTATGTGTGTGTATGTGTGTGTGTATGTTTTTTTGTATGTTTTTTTTTATGTTTGTGTGTGTGTGTATGTTTGTTTATTTGTATGTTTATGTTTGTGTGTATGAGTTTTCATTTTTTTTTTTATGTGTGTGTGTGTGTGTGTATGCGTTTTTGTTTATAATTGTGTGTATTTGGGTGTTTGTATGTGTGAGAGTGTGAGAAAGTATGTGTTAGTATGTTTGTGAGTGTTTGTTTCTTATTGTGTAGCTGTGTGTATTTGTATGTTTGTTTGTATGTGTGTTTGTATTTGTGTGTGTGTATTTTTTAGTATATTTTTTTCTGTATGTGTGTTTGTGTATGTTTGTTTCTATGTGTGTGTATGTGTGTGTGTGTATTTTTGTATGTATGTGTGTGTGTGTGTGTGTGTGTGTGTGTGTATGGTTGTTTGTATGTTATTTTTTATTTGTGTGTGTATTTGACTGTGTATGTATGTGTATATTTTTGTGTATATTTTTGTGTATTTTTGTGTATATTTGTTTGTGTGTATGTGTGTGAGGATGTGTGTGTGTATTTTTGTTTATTTGGGTGTTTGTATTTTTGTGTGTTTGTGTGTGTGTATGTATCTGATTATTTATGTATGTGTGTGAATGAGTGTGTATTTGTGTTCGTGTATATGTATGTGTGTATGTATGTATGTGTGTGCGTGCGTGTGTATCTGATCGGGAATGTGTGTGTGTGTATTTGTTTTATTATGAGATAGTATGTGTGTTTTGGAATGTGATTGTGTATGAGTGTTATAATGAGCGTGTGTGCTTGAATGTGTTGGTATTTTAGTGTGTATTTGGGTATGTGTGAGTTTGTATGTGGGTGTGTGTGTGTGTGTGTGTGTGTTTATTTGTGTGTTTTTTTCTGTTAGGGTTTGTGAGTGTGTGTATGTGCATGTTTGTGTGTGTGTGTGAGTGTAAGTGTGTATGTGTGTGTGTGTGTGTGTCTGTCTGTGTCTGTGTGTGTGTGTGTATGTGTGAGTGTGTATGTGTTTGTATGTGTGTTTGATTATCTGTTTGTTTATTTGAGTTTGTATGTGTTTTTTTTTATTTGTATTTCTCTGTTTGTGTATGCGTGTAAGTGTCTGTTTGTTTTTTTTTGTGTGTATGTGTATGTGTATGTTTGTGCGTTTTGTTGTGTGTTTGTATCTTTCTGTCTCTGTGTGTGTTTATGTGAGAGTGTATTTGTGTGTGTGTATATGTGTATATGTGTGTGTGTGTGTTTGTGTGTGTGTGTATGTGTGTGTGTATGTGTGTATGTGTGTGTGTGTGTGTGTGTGTGTGTTTATGTGTTTGTGTGTGTGTGTATATGTGTGTGTGTATGTTAGTGTGTTTATGTGTCTTTATATTTGTGTCTGTCTATGTTTTTGTTTATTTGTGTGTGTGTATGTGTGTGTGTATTTGTGTGTTTATTAGTATTTGTGTGTATTTTTGTGTGTGCATTTGTGTGTGTGTATGGGGGTATGTTTAAGTGTTTATATGCAAGTATGAGTTTGTTTGTGTATGTGTGTGTGTATGTTTATGAGTGTATGTGTGTGTGTGTAATTGTGTATGTGTATGTGTATGATTGTTTTTATATGTGTATATGTCTGTGTTTGTATGTGTGTGTGTGTATTTTTGGGTGTGTGTATGTGTGTGTGTATGTGTGTGTGTGTGTATGTGTGTGTGTATGTGTGTGTGTTTATGTGTTTGTGTATGTGTGTGTGTGTGTATGTTTATGTATGTGTATTTGTTTGTGTGTATGTCTTTATTTGTATATGTGTATTTTAATGCTTGTTTTTGTATTTGTATGTGTGTGTATATTTATTTGTATTTTTTTATTTCTGTGTGCATGTGTGTATTTTTATTTGCCTGTATGTGTGTGTGTATTTATGTTTATGTGTATGTTTAAGTGTGTATGTGTATTTCTCTAAGTGAATTTAAATGTGTGTATGTGTATGTGTGGTATTATGTGTATTAGTGTATGTGTGTAAGTGTATGTGTAGGTGTGAGTGTTTGTGTGTTCATGTGTGTGTTTGTATGTATATGTGTATATGTTTATATATGTGTGTGTGTGTATGTTTTTGAGAATGTGTGTGTGTAAGAGGGTGTGTATGTATGTGTGTTTGTGTGTGTGAATGTTTTTGTGTGTGTGAGTGTGAATGTGTGTGTTTATGTGTATCAGAATGTATGTGTGTGTGTCTATGTGTGTATGTGTATGTGTGTATGTGTGTATGTGATTGTATGTGTGTGTATGTGTATGTATGTTTATGTATTTGTATGTGTGTGTGTATGTGTATATGTGTATGTGTCTATTTTTGTGTTTGTATGTCTGTATCTGTATGTGTTTTTGTGTTTGTGTATGTGTATATGTGTGTGTGTGTGTGTATTTATGTGTTTGTATGTTAGTGTGTATATCTGTATGTGTTTGTGTGTGTGTATGTGTGTTTTTGTGTGTGTGTCTTTGTATTTGTCTGTGTGTGTGTATGTGTTTTTGTATTTGTGTGTGTGTTTTTGTATGTATGTGTTTGAGTGTGTGTTTGTGTGTTTGTGCATGTATGTGTGTGTTTGTGCATGTATCTGTGTATATGTGTATTTGTGTGTGTATGTATTTTTGTGGATTTGTTCGTCTATTTGTGTATGTGTATGTGTGTGTATGTGTGTGTATGTGTGTGTGTATGTGTTTAGTAGTATGATTTGAGCTTAAAGAATGTGTGTGTATTTGTATGTGTGTGTGTATTTGAATGTGTTTAAGTGTGTGTGTTTGAGTGTATATTTGTGTAGTTGTATTTTTTATGTGTGTGTGTTTATTTGTATATATATATATGTTTGTATGTCTGTATGTGCATGTTTATGTTTGTGTGTGTGTATGAGAGTGTGTTAGTGTGTGTGTTTTTATTTATGTGTGTATTTATCTGTGTGTATGTGTGTGTGTGTATTTGTGTATGTATGTCTGTGTGTTTATGTTTATTTATGTGTATGTGTTTTTTTCTATTTGTTTATGTGTATATGTGTATGTGAATGTATCTGTGTTTCTGTGCATGTATATGTGTATGTGTTTGTATGTGTGTATGTGTGTGTGTGTATGTGTGTGTATGTATTTCTGTGTGTGTATGTGTGTGTGTGTGTATGTCTGCGTCTCTATGTGTCTCTGTGTATCTGTGTGTGTGTATGTGTGTATTTGTGTATGTGTATGTGTGTATATGTGTGTTTGTGTTTATGTCTGTGTGTGTGTGTATGTCTGTGTATGTATGTGTGTGTGTGCATGCCTATGTCTGTGTGTGTGTCTTTGCGTGTGTGTATGTTTGTGAGTATGTGTGTGTGTGTGTGTATGTATGTCTGTGTATGTGTGTGTGTGTGTTTGTGTGTGTGTATGTATGTATTTGTGTATTTGTGTGTATGTGTTTTTGTGTGTGTGTATCTGTGTGTGTCTATCTGTGTGTGTATGTGTGTCTCTGTATATGTGTGTGTGTTTGTTTGTGTGTGTGTATGTGTTTATCTCTATATGTGTTTATGTGTGTGTGTGTATGTCTGTATTTGTTTGTGTTTATGTGCATGTATGTGTGTGTGTGTGTATGTGTGTGTGTGTATGTGTGTGTGTATATGTGTGTGTGTCTATGTGTTTATGTGTGTGTGTGTGTATGTATATTTGTGTGTGTATTTTTATGTGTGTTTTTATGTGTGTGTATATATGTGTGTGTATATATGTGTGTGTGTATGTGTATGTGTGTATGTGTGTATGTGTGTATGCGTGTGTGTGTGTTTGTGTGTATATGTCTGTGTAAATGTGTGTGTTTATGTGTATGTTTGTATTTGTGTATATGTGTATGTGTGTATGTGTGTGTGTATGTGTATTTGTGTTTGTTTTTGTGTTTTTGTTTGTGATTATGTGTATTTGTGTTTGCGTGTTTATGTGTGTATGTGTGTGTGTCTTTCGTATAAATACTTAGTACGTTCGAAAATATTTTATGCCTGTTTTCTATTTTGCCATTGGGTAATGGTAGGCAAGGAAGGGGTGTTAGTTGCCTTCCAATCGCTTTCAATTATTAGAAAGGGCACTAGCTATTCCAATTTCCAATTGGATGAGCCCTTTTTTGATACAAAGTATCAAACAAACAACTCCTTTGATAGAAAGTGCCCTTTTTGAAGTTTCTATGAGAAGGCTTTCTATAAAAAAAACTTATAAGGCCCCAGGACATAACTTACAAGCCTTGCCCTGAGGGCTGTGGGGGGAGTGTCATCCTCAAAAGCATAATTTCCAGACTTTTTAACTACGTCAAACAGAATGGTTATCTCAAAATTTTGATTGGATGTGTTTTGGGAAATGGTGGGTGTGAGAGGGGTGTTAGTTATCCTCCAATTACTTTGACTATTAAAAAGGGCACAAGCCCTTCTAACTTCCAATCAAATCAGCCCTTTTTGATACTGCATCCCATTCCAAGCAAACTACACATCCCAAATCATAGGTTTCAGACAACACACATCAACGAAAGACGGGTGCTCGGGATGTGAGAGCCTTTGTGGGTCTGTGGGTCCCTTGAGGGCCGGTGGTCCTTTGGGGGCTCGGGGGAACCTTTGAGGACCGGGGGAGGGCCTTTGGGGGGCTGCGGAGGGCGTGTGGGGGGTAACATTTCGAAATTTTTACTTTTTAGTTTACTTTTTTTTTGCGGCGCATCCCTGCGGCGCATCCTGCGGCGCTTTCCTGCGGTGCCTCCCTGCGGCGCATCCCCTTTGGCGCTTTCCTGACCCGCGGCGCATCCCTGCGGCACATCCTGTGGCGCTTTCCTGGCCCACGGCGCATCCCGGCGGCGCTTCTCTGGTCCAGGGGACATTTGGGGACCGGTGGCGGGCCTTTGGGGCACAGGGAGGGCCTTTGGGGCACAGGGAGGACCTTTGGGGCACAGGGAGGGCCTTTGGGGGTCCGGGGGGCAGTTGGGGGCCTGGGGGGCCTTTGGGACCCCGTTGGGCCTTTGGGTGCTCGTTGGGCCTTGGGGGGGCCCGGGGATGGCCTTTGGGGGTCTGGGTGGGCCTTTGGGGGTGCCGGTGGCCCTTTGGGAGCTTGGGGGGCCTTTGAGGGTCCGGGAGGACAGTTGGGCGCCGGGGTGACATGTGGGGCCCGGTGGCGGGCCGTGGGGAGCTGGGGGGGCTTTTGAGGACCGGGGGCTTCCTTCGGTGTGGGGGTAGGGAACCCTTTGGGGTTGGGTTAGAGGACCTCATAACACTGTTCAAATGAAACTTGTGTATTATAACGACCACACTCAAAACCTCTTCTAAAATCTCTTCAAAAATCTTCTTTTAAAATGTCTCTATCTGTTTCGCCGAAATTGTTCCATAACCTGTCTAAAACGGTTTCGCCCAAATAATCCCTAAACATAAATTCAGCGTGTTCCTTTGTTATTGGCATCTCTGCGCTAACGCATTTCAAATTAATAAGAAACCTTTTCGCGCTCTAAAACAATTCATCGCTAAGATGTTTCTTGCCTAATTGTTTCCATGGCCTGTGGTTATTAATATCCTTTGGAGTTCGACCAAAAGAGTTGTTCCCGAGGCAAAGACATTAATGATTTGGATCTATTCCTGGAGAAATGTTTCTAGGGCGAAAATTCTTAAAGTCTGACAGATGATGTCATTGATTGATTGATCTGTCAAGAAAGGGGAAATTAATTTGTTGTTTCTAAGGGGAATTATTGATTCACGATAGGTGAATTGAGGTCGACAGCACAGGTGTTCCAAATTCCGGGAAACTCATAACATTGCCTAGAGCAACAACAACAAATACTATTTCTTGACGCCATGACATTCACGCACGATTACGCAATCAAGTTCTCGGAAATTCACTTCCCCCTCGAGTCCTAGATCAATAACATTGTTTCCCGTTAGAATTCAATGCGCATGTGCAACCTTCGTCCCGGAGTTATTACACATAGAAACATCAAATAAATCGACCTTCGAAAAAAAGGTCATTGACCCCATTAACCACGTGTTCTCCCTAAGGAGGCTATGCCCTTATTTGGTGTACTGATCGGAGATACGTTCTTTTGATGACCGAATTTTGTACTGTTCGGACCTTCTGATAGGGTTCTACTAATGAGCCCTTTTTGAATTTTCTACAACAACGCGTTCTAAAATAACCTTATATGCCCTCAGGGCGTAACTTACAACCCTTGCCCAAAGGGCTGTGGGGGAGTGTTCTGCTCAAAGGCATAATTTCCTGAAATTTAAACTGCGTGAAACAAAATGGCTGTCTCAAAATTTTGATTGGATGTGTTTAGGGAAATGGTGGGCGTGGAAGGGGTGTTAGTTGCCTTCCAATCACTTTCGACTATTGACAAAGGAAATAGCCATATAAATTTTCAATCGAATGAGCCCTTTTTGAAGTCTCTACGACAATGCGTTCTATAAAAACCTTATATGCCCCCAGGGCATAACTTACAACCCCTGCCCTGAGGGCTCTGGGGAGGGGGTTGTTATCCTCAAAGACCTAATCTTCAGAACTTTCAATTACGTTGTATAAAATGACTATTTTACAATTTGATTGGATGTGTTTGGGGAAAAGGTAGGCGTGAGAGGGGTGTTAGCTGCCCTCCAATCATTTTCGACTATTAAAAAGGGCACTAGCCCTTTGAATTTCCAATCGAGTGAGCCTTCTTCGGAATTTCTACAACAACGCTTTCTCTTAAAACCTTATATGTCCCCAGGGCATAACTTACAACCCTTGCCTGGAGGTCTATGGGGGAGTGTCCTCTTCAAAAACATATTTTCTGTCTGGAAATCAGTTACGCTGAACAAAATAGCTATCTCAAAATTTTGATTGGATTTTTTTCGGTAAATGGTGGGCATAGAAGGGTGTTAGTTGCCTTCCAATCACTTTCGACTATTAAAAAGGGCACATTCCACTCCAATTTCCAATTGAATAAGCCCTTTTCGTAGTCTATACGACAACTTCTTCGATACTAAGTGCCCTGGTCGACAGGAAAAAATAAATAAATAATACGCTGTGCCAATATTGTTTTTATATTCCCCTAGGGCATAACTTAAAACTCTTGCTCTGAGGATTTTGGGGGAGTGACCTCCAAAAATATTTTCAGTCTGGAAATAAACTACGCTGAACAAAATGGCTATCTCAAAATTTTGATTGGATGTGTTTGGGAAAATGGTGGGTGTGGAAAGAGTTAGCTGCCTTCCAATAACTTTCGACTATTAAAAAGAGCACTAGCCCTTTGAATTTCCAATCGAATGAGCTTTTTTTGAACTTTCTACGACAACGCCTTCTCTAAAAACCTTACATGCCCCCAGGGCATAACTTAAAGCTCTTGCCCCGAGGGTTGTGGGGGAGTGTCCTCCTCAAAAACATATTTTCTACTAGGAAATCAATTACACTGAACAAAATGGCTATCTCAAAATTTTGATTGGATGTAGTTGAGAAATGATGGGCGTTGGGGTGGGGGGCTAGTTGCCCTCCAATCACTTTCGACTATTAAAAAGTGCAATATCCCTTTGAATTTCCAATCGAATGAGCCTGTTATGAAGTTTCTATGACAACGCCTTCTATAAAAACCTTATATGCCCCCATGGCATAGCTTAAAGCCCTTGCCCCGAGGGTTGTGGTGGAGTGTCCTCCTCAAAAACATATTTTCTACCAGGAAATCAACTACGCTGAACAAAATGGCTATCTCAAAATTTTGATTGGATGTGTTTGGGGAAATAGTGGGCGTGGGAGGGGGGGGGGGGCTAGGTGCCCTCCCATCACTTTCGACTATTAAAAAGGGCACTAGTCCTTTGAATTTCTAATCGAAAAAGCCTTTTTTGAAGTTTCTACGACAACGTCTTCTATAAAAACCTTATATGCCCCCAGGGAATAACTTAAACCCCTTGTCCTGAGGGTTGTGGGGGAGTGTCCTCCTCAAAAACATATTTTGAATCTGGAAATAACCTACACTGAATGCTATCTAAAATGGCTATCTAAAAATTTGGATTGGATGTGTTTGGGGAAATGGTGGGCGTGGAAGGAGTTAGCTGCCTTCCAATAACTTTTGACTATTAAAAAGGGCACTAGCCATTCCAATTTCCAATCGAATGAATGTTTTTTGAAGTTTCTATGACAAATACTTCGATACGAAGGTCCCTGGTATGGAGAAAAAATAATACATTGTGCCTACATCGTTCCTTACTTAGGCAGCGGGACTGCGCTGCCTATGATCAAGGCCAAATTGCAATAGATTTGAGGTTTACTGAACTCTGAACAAACCTGGAAAAGGCGATTTTCCTCTAATGATGCTTTTATGAAACAGATAGCGTAATGATCTAATATAAAAGTTTGATGAACAGAAACCCAGTAGTGAGGGGGTAATTGACTTGACGACGCCCATAGTGGGTAAACTTTTGGGGGTACTACAAAAATCATATACATTTTAGCCCTAAGTGGAAAATGATAGAATAATATCTTTTGAAAAGTATTGCTTTAAAACATAAACTCGAAATTAAGCATAAAGGTAAGCATAAAGTCGAAATTAATAAAGTAATATCTATTCTAAGTGATGATATTACATCCATATGAGGGAAATGATAGATTAATGTCTTTTAAAAAGTATTGCTTAGTATTGGGGTATGCATAAAGTCGAAACTAATAATCTATTCTAAGTGATGCTATGACAGCGCTATGAGAGAAATGATAGAATAATGTCTTTCGAAAAGTATTGCTTAGTAAGGGAATATACATAAAGTCAAAATTAATAAAGTATCATCTATTCTAAGGGATGATATGACAGCCCTATGAGGAAAATGATAGGATAATTTGATCATAGGCAGCGCGACTGCGCTGCCTATGATCAAAGCCAAGCCGCAATAGATTTGAGGTTTACTGAACTCTGAACAAACCTGGAAAGGTTCAAAGTTAAACAAAATTAAAAAAATATTTCAGTGATAAAACAAAAACTTCACGAAAAAACAAAAATGTCCCGAAGTCAAAACAAAAGCTCTTGGAGAAAAAATGAGGGAAATGATAGAATAATATCTTTTGAAAAGTATTGCTTAGTATTGGGGTAGCATAAAGTTGAAATTAATAAAATTATATCTATTCTAAGTGATGATATGACCGTCCTATGAGGGAATGCTATACATTTGATTTCACTGATGAAATGATATACATTTTAGCCCTAAGTGGAAATTCATAGAATAATATCTTTTGAAAAGTATTGCTTTAAGGCATAAAGTCGAAATTAAGCATAAAGGTAAGCATAAAGTGGAAATTAATAAAATAAAATTTATTATAAGTGATGATATGACCGTCCTATGAGGGAAATGATAGAATAATGCCTTTTGAACTACCAAAAATCAGCATCGATAAATAAAAGAAGCTAAAAACGAACAGAAATTACAATAATCAACCTAGCCAAACTAAAAACGAGCAGAAATTAACATAAGTTGGCTGCAAAACCCCTATGCCTTCCCAAGGCCAGAACAAAATTTGCACTTTATTGAAAAAATATAGATGTTTTTACTTTTATAACTTTAGCAAATCAAATAATATTAAAATTTTGATCACTAAATATTAGTATATGTAAATTAAAACTGACAATGCACATTCATTTGTATTTTTTCAGGAAAGTGCAAATTTTGTTCTGGCCTTAGGAAAGCATAGGGGTTTTGCGCCCAACTTATTTTAATTTCTGCTCGTTTTGAGTTTGACTCTGTTAATTATTGTAATTTTTGTTCGTTTTGAGTTTCATTTTAGCCGTTTTCGAAGTTCCCACGAAAACTCCTTCGATACGAAGTGCCCTGGTCTAAACAAAAACAAAAACAAAAAATGATATATCATACCCACTTTGATCTTTACTATAAAAATGTCAAGCCTTCCAATCACTTTCGACTATTAAAATTGGCACTAGCCCTTTGAATTTCCAATTGAATGAGCTTTTTTTGAAGTTTCTACGACGACAGCTTCTATGAAAACCGTATATGCCCCCAGGGCATAACTTAAAACCCTTGCCCTGAGGGCTGTGGGGGGGGTGTCCTCCTCAAAAACAAATTTTCTATTAGGAAATCAACTAAACTGAACAAGAAGGCTATCTCAAAATTTTGATTGGATGTAGTTGGGAAATGATGGGCGTGGGGGGGATACTTGCCCTCCAATCACTTTTGACTATTAAAAAGGGCACTAGCCCTTTGAATTTCAAATTGAATAAGCCTGTTTTGAAGTTTTTAAGACAACGCCTTCTATAAAAACCTTATATGCCCCCAGGGCATAACTTAAAACCCTTGCCCTGAGGGTTGTGTGGGAGTGTCCTCCTCAAAAACAATATTTCTATCTGGAAATCAACTACGCTGAACAAAATGGCTATCTGAAAATTTTGATTAGATGTGTTTCGGGGAATGATGGGCGTGGGGGGCTAGTTGCCCTCCGATCACTTTCGACTATTAAAAGGGCACTATAACTCTCAATTTCAAATCGAATGAGGCCCTTTTGAAGTTGCTACGACGATCCCTTTCATATGAAGTGCCCAGCTCTAAAGGAAAAAAAATAGTAAATTGTACCAACATCGTTCGTATATGCCCTCAGGGTATAACTTAAAACCCTTGCCCCGAGGGCTGTGGGGGAGTATCCTCCTCAAAAACTTATTTTCTATAAGGATATCAACTATGCTGAACAAAATGGCTATCTCAAAATTTTGACTGGATGTGTTTGGGGAAATGATAGGCGTTGGGGGGGGGGGGGGCTAATTGCCCTCAAATCACTTTCGACTATTAAAAAGGGCACTATCCCTTTGAATTTCGAATCGAAAAAGCCTTTTTTGAAGTTTCTACGACAAAGTCTTCTATAAAAATCTTATATGCCCCCAGGGAATAACTTAAAACCCTTGCCCTGAGGGTTGTGGGGGAGTGTCCTTCTCAAAAACCTATTTTCTATGTGGAAATCAACCACGCTGAACAAACTGGCTATCTAAAAATTTTGATTGGATGTGATTGGGGGAATGATGGGCATGGGGGAGGGGGGCTAGTTGCTCTCCAATCACTTTCGACTATTAAAAAGAGTACCAGCCCTTCAAATTTCCAATCGAATGAGCCTGTTTTGAAGTTTCTACGACAACGCCTTCTATAAAAACCTTATATGGCCCAGGGCATAACTTAAAACCCTTGCCCTGAGGGTTGTGGGGGAGTATCCTCCTCAAAAACATATTTTCCATCTGGAAATCAACTACAGTGAACAAAATGGCTAACTCAAAATTTTGACTGGATGTGTTTTGGAGAATGATGGGCATGGGGGGAGTGTCCTCCTCAAAAACATATTTTCTATTTGGAAATCAACTACGCTGAAGAAAATGGCTATCATAAAATTTTGATTGGATGTGATTGGGAGAATGATGGGCGTGGGGGGGGGGCGGCTAGTTGCCCTCCAAACACTTTCGACTATTAAAAAGGGCACTCGAACTTTCAATTTCCAATCGAATGATTCCCTTTTGAAATTTCTACGACGACCCCTTCCATATGAAGTGCCCTGCTCTAAAGGAAAAAAATAATACATAGTACATTGTGCCAACATCGTTGTTATATACCCTCAGGGCATAACTTAAAACCCTTGCCCCAAGGGTTGTGGGTGAGTGTCCTCCTCAAAAATATATTTTCTATCTGGAAATCCACTACGCTGAACAAAATGGCTATCTCGAAAATTTGATGGGATGTGTTTGGGGGAATGATGGGCGCGAGGGGGGTGGGTAGTTGCCAGCCAATTGATTTTGACCATTAAAAAGGGCACTAGCCACTTCCGATCGAATGAGTCTTGTTTGAAGTTTCAACGATAACTCCTTCGACACAAAGTGCCCGGCTGAAGAAAAAAACCTATTGTGCGCACATCGTTCTTTACTTAGGCAGCGCTAGCGCCCTGCCTATGATATTACTTTATTAATTTCAACTTTATACATACCCCAATACTAAGCAATACTTTTCAAAAGATATTATTCTATCATTTCCCACATTTTTTATTCATGAATGTTTGTTTTAAATTCGAGACGTTTTTGTTTCTTTGTGAAGTTTTTGTTTTATCACTGAGATAATTTTTTTACTTCTAGACCTTTTGCTTAACTTTTTGGGATGTTTTTTTCTTCGAGACATTTTTTTTTAACTTCGTGGCGTTTTTGTTTCTTCTTGTAGTCTTTGGTTTAACTTCGAGACGTTACTGTTTTAAATTTGTGGGGCTTTTTTCACTTTGAGGCGTTTTTTAGGGAAATGATAGAAAAATTTCTTTTGAAAAGTATTGCTTTGTATTGGGGTATGCATAAAGTCAAAATTAATAAATTAATATCCTATCTAAGTGATAATGTGACAGCCCTATGAGGGAAATGATAGAATAATGTCTTTTGCAAAGTTTTGCTTAGCATTGGAGAATGGCTAATTCAAAATTAATAAAGCAATATCTTTTCTAAGTGATGATATGACAGTCCTTTGAGGGAAAAGATAGGATAATGCGTCTTGAAAAGTATTGCTTAGTATTGGATTCCCTCATAGAGCTGTCATATCATCACTTAGAATAGATATTACTTTATTGATTTTGACTTTATGCATACCTCAATACGAAGCAATAGTTTTCAAAAAGTATTATTCTATCATTTCCGTCATAGGACTGTCATATCATCACTTAGAATAGATATTACTTTAATAATTTCAACTTTATGGATACCTTAATGCTAAGCAATACTTATCAAAAGATATTATTCTTTCATGCCCCTCACAGGGCTGTCATATCATCACTTTCATTAGATATTACTTTATTAATTTAGACTTTATGCATACCCCATTAATAAGCAGTTCTTTTCAAAAGACATTACTATATCATTTCCCTCATAGGTCTGTCATATCATCAAGGAGAATAGACACTACTTTATTAATTTCGACTATATGCATGCCCCAATACTAAGATATACTTTTCAAAAGACATTATTCTACCATTTCCCTCATAGGGCTGTCATATTATCCTTTAGAATAGATATTACTGTATTAATTTTGATTTTATGCATACCCCAATACTAAGCAATATTTTTCAAAAGATATTATTCTATCATTTCACTCATAGGGTTGTCATATCATCATTTAGAATAGATTTTACTTTATTAGTTTCGACTTGATGCATACCCCAATACTAAGCAATACTTTTCAAAAGACATTATTCTATCATTTTCCTCCTGAGGCTGTCATAAAATCACTTTGATTAGATATTGCTCTATTAATTTTGACTTTATACATACCTCAATACTAAGCAATACTTTTCAAAAGATATTATTCTATCATTTCTCTCATAGAGATGTCATATCATCACTTAGATTAGATATTACTTCATTAATTTCGACTTTATGCATATTCCAATACTAAGCAATATTTTTCAAAAGACATTATTCTATCATTTTCTTCATAGAGCTGTATCAACCCAATACTGAGCAATACTTTTCAAAACACATTATTCAATCTTTTCCCTCATAGGGCTGTCTTATCATCACTTAGCATAGATATTACCTGATAAATTTTAACTTTATGCATACCCCAATACTAAGTAATACTTTTAAAGAGACATTATTCTACCATTTCCCCCATAGGGCTGTTATACCATCACTTAGAATAGAAACTTTATGAATTTTGATCTTATGCATACCCCAATACTATGCAATACTGTTCATAGTCATATCATCACTTAGAATAGATATTCCTTTATTAATTTCGACTTTATGTATACCTCAAGTGTGGTCGGGATAATAAGGAATTCTAAATGGAGTCCCTCACACCTGAACAGCTGTTTCTACCGGAGCCTTCTGACGTCACGGCAGCCATAGGAAAAAAGTATTGGATTTCTAGGACAGCCCTCCGACGTCACGACAGCCATAGGTTTATAATATTTCTACCGGAACCCTCTGACATCACAGTACGCGCCCTTTGTATTTCTGTGACATCCCTGGCAAGATTCCAAGCGCATGCCCTATTCCTAGGTGAAATTCCCAGGGGTTTCAATTACCTGGAATATGGTTGGGATAATACACAAGTTCATTTAACAAGGGGGAGCTTCTAGCCCCTCGCACGTGCAAGGTGCAGTTACTGGCTCTATTAAAAGGAACACGCCTCTCTGGACTCCAATGACGCTATACAACTTACCTCTTTTTTTTCTTCTTTTTTTTCTTCGAGACATTTTTTTTAACTTCGTGGCGTTTTTGTTTCTTCTTGTAGTCTTTGGTTTAACTTCGAGACGTTACTGTTTTAAATTTGAGGGGCTTTTTTAACTTTGAGGCGTTTTTTAGGGAAATGATAGAAAAATGTCTTTTGAAAAGTATTGCTTTGTATTGGGGTATGCATAAAGTCAAAATTAATAAATTAATATCCTATCTAAGTGATAATGTGACAGCCCTATGAGGGAAATGATAGAATAATATCTTTTGAAAAGTATTGCTTAGCATTGGAGAATGCCTAATTCGAAATTAATAAAGCAATATCTTTTCTAAGTGATTATATGACAGTCCTTTGAGGGAAAAGATAGGATAATGCGTCTTGAAAAGTATTGCTTAGTATTGGAATATGCATTAAGTCGAAACTAATAAAGTAATATATATTTCAAGTGATGATATGACAGCCCTAGGAGTGAAATGATAGAATAATGTCTTTTGAAAAGTGTCGCTTAGTATTGAGGTATGCATAAAGTCAAAATCAATAAAGTAATATCTATTCTAAGTGATGATATGACTGCCCCATCAGGGAAATGATAGAATAATGTCATTGAGCTGTCATATAATTACTTAAAATTGATATTATTTTATTAATTTCGACTTTATGCATACCCCAGTACTAAGCAATACTTTTCAAAAAACATTATTCTATCATTTTCCACTTAGGGCTGTGATATCATCACTTAGAATATATATATTACTTTATTAATTTCAGCTTTATAAATACTTCAATACAAAAAAGTACTTTTCAAAAGACATTATTCTATCATTTCCCTCATAGGGCTGTCATATCATCACTTAAAATAGATATTACTTTATTAATTTCGCCTTTATGCACACCCCAATAGTAAGAAATACTTATCAAAAGACATTATTCTCTCATTTCCCTCATAGAGCTGTCATATCATCACTTAGAATAGATATTACTTTATTGATTTTGACTTTATGCATACCTCAATACGAAGCAATAGTTTTCAAAAAGTATTATTCTATCATTTCCGTCATAGGACTGTCATGTCATCACTTAGAATAGATATTACTTTATTAATTTCGACTTTGTGCATACCTCAATAGTAAGCAATACTTATCAAAAGATATTATTCTTTCATGCCCCTCACAGGGCTGTCATATCATCACTTTCATTAGATATTACTTTATTAATTTAGACTTTATGCATACCCCATTAATAAGCAGTTCTTTTCAAAAGACATTACTATATCATTTCCCTCATAGGTCTGTCATATCATCAAGGAGAATAGACACTACTTTATTAATTTCGACTATATGCATACCCCAATACTAAGATATACTTTTCAAAAGACATTATTCTACCATTTCCCTCATAGGGCTGTCATATTATCCTTTAGAATAGATATTACTGTATTAATTTTGATTTTATGCATACCCCAATACTAAGCAATACTTTTCAAAAGATATTATTCTATCATTTCCCTCATAGGGTTGTCATATCATCATTTAGAATAGATATTACTTTATTAGTTTCGACTTGATGCATACCCCAATATTAAGCAATACTTTTCAAAAGACATTATTGTATCATTTCACTCATAAGACTGTCATATAATCACTTAGATTAGATATTACTTTATTAATTTCGACTTTATGCATAACCCAATACTAAGCAATACTTTTTAAAAGATATTATTCTATCATTTCCCTCTTAAGGCTGTCATATCATCACTTAGATTAGATATTACTTCATTAATTTCGACTTTATGCATATTCCAATACTAAGCAATATTTTTCAAAAGACATTATTTTATCATTTTCTTCATAGAGCTGTATCAACCCAATACTGAGCAATACTTTTCAAAACACATTATTCAATCTTTTCCCTCATAGGGCTGTCTTATCATCACTTAGCATAGATATTACCTTATAAATTTTAACTTTATGCATACCCCAATACTAAGCAATACTTTTAAAGAGACATTATTCTACCATTTCCCTCATAGGGCTGTTATACCATCACTTAGAATAGACACTTTATGAATTTTGATCTTATGCATACCCCAATACTATGCAATACTGTTCATAGTCATATCATCACTTAGAATAGATATTCCTTTATTAATTTCGACTTTATGTATACCTCAAGTGTGGTCGGGATAATAAGGAATTCTAAATGGAGTCCCTCACACCTGAACAGCTGTTTCTACCGGAGCCTTCTGACGACACGGTAGTCATAGGAAAAATAGCATTGGATTTCTAGGACAGCCCTCCGACGTCACGACAGCCATAGGTTTATAATATTTCTACCGGAACCCTCTGACATCACAGTACGCGCCCTTTGTATTTCTGTGACATCCCTGGCAAGATTCCAAGCGCATGCCCTATTCCTAGGTGAAATTCCCAGGGGTTTCAATTACCTGGAATATGGTTGGGATAATACACAAGTTCATTTAACAAGGGGGAGCTTCTAGCACCTCGCACGTGCACAGTGCAGTCACTGGCTCTATTAAAAGGAATACGCCTCTCTGGACTCCAATGACGCTATACAACTTACCCAGTTTCAAACGGAAAGATCTAATATTCTTGACGCAGTTTTATGTAACTTTACGACAGGGACCCAAGGGGGAATCCCCTTGTGTAACGTAACGACAGCTCACACCTTACGTAATCATTGTGCAACACTGTCCCGTAATACTTTTTTTTCCGCCAAAAACCCCCAAGGCGTTTTCTTATTAACTAATTATGTAAGGTAAGTGCATCTTACGCATGGATGGCAAATCCATCACTGCCAGATAATACCATTTTGACATTTTTCGCTCTAAAGCCTCAAGACATTTTTTTTCGGCGTTTTATTTTTCGTTCTAAACACCGTTCAAATTTTTCTTTCTTTTTCCCTACTTCTTGACCCCGCCAGGACTAGAAAGGTCATTCCCATCCATTGGCATTGTGCCTTAACTGGAAGGACCAGACTGTTATTCACACTATTTTGTATCTGGAACAATATTCTAAAGCTAACCTATTGAACGAAAGTTAAGATTCCTCTTTTATGGCAAACGCTAGAATAACGTATAACTCTCCCAATTTGATACGATCCAAGAGACAATCGCTGTCAAGGTATCAATAGCAATACAGAATAAGGAGTTGTTTAATTAAGTAATCTCCTTAATCGTCTAAAACAATACATCTTAAAAACACAGACATTGTAAATAAAAGGTTTTATTATTTCAAACAAATTTACAAGCAATAAAACATAGAAAAAAGACACCTAAAAAACACGACGAAAATAAAAGGTAAAAAAGCCATATCATAATGTACGCAGGAAAAGAACCGTGTATTATGAAAATTCGGGGGTCCTAGCATGCAACCCAAAGGGGTTCAAGTTATTGAAACATCTCTGGACTCTTGCCAAGGATTGGAATCATGCCTGGACGTGTCAAATCTTGCCAGGAAACGCAAAATCTTTTCTGGACAGGAATCTCGCCAGCTAGAAACAGGGGCGAGGGATTAGGAGCTCCCCACATTATTATAACTTGTGTGATATACTGACCACACTCCGTCATAGTACCTGGGAATTTTGCGAGGACTGGATTTTCACCTAAAATTGCCGCACACGTTCACCAAAAGAGGGATGTGCTGTTAAATCGTCTTCTTGCGCCGTTAAACAATTGAAATAAAGGAGTAGTCCATATGGGCCCCGTTAAAAGCAGACTGGCCCCACTACTTTTAGGATGATTGCTTTATTTTGTTTTCGTTTAATTTGGTATCACTTCTGTACAATGGCTCAGTTCAATGACTGGATCTCGTTTTAGTTCTGAAAAGGACATGTCATGATAAGTTTGTAGACAGGTTCGAAGTAAAAACATCTTGATAGTATTAGGACTATAGACTAGCATTAGAATTTGTATCGTAGCTTGAAATTCACTGTTGTATAGAGAGAAATAACCGGATTTCCAGAGTTCATATTATATCTTATTTGATCTTCATTTCAAATAATACTTAGTATATTTCTTACAATTTAAGATTGTATATCACTATTGGTATTATAGCTGGCGAGACCAAAATTTTACCTGATAAATCAAACTAATATTTCTGTATACTGAAAGTTACTGATGTCACAGCTGGTGTAAGACTATAATAAAATTTAAAGATAAGTCTATCGTTGTCTGGCTAGATATTCATTTTTGACTCCCAAATCAATATTCCTGTTTTTTATTCTTGACTTTTATGTTTTCAGTAAAGCGCTAGTTTTCTATAATCCTAAAAATACAGGGAAACATAATTAGTTGGTTTATTTGTATTAGTTTTATCCATATATGAGTAGTAACCATCTTTTGAATTTGCCCAGACGTATAGGAATAACCATGCTATTTGCTTGAAGCTATAGCCAAACAGGTTTTTCTGGTAGGTATTCTATTCTACAGGTCATTACACTCTTTGCCAAGAGATTTACGCAATTAATTAAACCTGTATTATAAAACCAGCGCATCTTGTTTCGAGTTTTAACGGACAAGTTTTTGAAAAGCAGACAGTTTTTTTTTCTTGTTTAGCATTTGCAAAAAAGGGGTAATTAGTGAGTGGAAAATTTTTTAATGCTTTTACAATCGGAGATGTTTGATTAACCTTTGCAAAAAAAGGGGTAATGGGATTTGCGAATTGGAGGAGATGCCTTGATTATGTACTGTATAATACACAAGTGATGTTTTGGAGCGTATTGTCAATTTAACGAGAAATGGCTGAAAAGTGTTTTGAGGGGGATGGGTTGCATGGAGGGTTGAGTTGCACGAGAGTTCAGTTAAAGGGGGTACAGTTACACGGGGGTTTCGGTTAGACAGGGTTTCAGTTACAAGGGGGTTCAGTTGCACGGGGGTTGATTTAAATAGAGATTGAGTTCCACGAGAGTAGTGCTTTGTCGTGGTTTAGCTTGTCACAGTTTTAAAAGAGCTTTACGGGGATTGAAAGACTCAGTTGCCGGATTACGCGTAATTTTTCTTTACTTGGTGCTCATTGAAAATAAAATTTTTGTGTTAAAGTAGTAGTTTTGTACCTTTTAAAAGAGCTTTAAGGGGATTGAGAGAATCAGTTTCCGGATTCCGTTTTGTTTTTCTTTACATGGTGGTCAATAAAAACTTAATTTTTTTTTTAAATAATTAGTTTTTTTATCTTTTAAAAGAGATTTACGGGGATTGAGAGACTCAGTTGCAGGATTCCGTGTGGTTTTTCTTTACTTGGTTGTCATTAAAAAATAAATTTTTGTGTTAAATAAGTAGTTTTCGTATCTTTTAAAAGAGATTTAAGGGGTTTGAGAGACTCAGTTGCCTGATTCCGTGTGGTTTTTCTTTACTGGGTGGTCATGTGTTGTATCTTTTATAAGATCATTACTGGGTTTGAGAGACTCAGTTGCCTGATTCCGTGTGGTTTTTCTTTACTTGGTGGTCATTAAAAACGAAATTTTTGTGTTAAATAAGTAGTTTTTGCATCTTTTAAAAGAGCTTTACGGGGTTTGAGAGACTCAGTAGCCAAATTCCGTGTGGTTTTTCTTTACTTTGTGGTCATTAAAAACAAAATTTTTGTGTTAAATAAGTAGTTTTTGTATCTTTTAAAAGAGCTTTAAGGGGTTTGAGAGACTCAGTTGCCTGATTCCGTGTGGTTTTTCTTTACTTGGTGGTCATTAAAAAAGAAATTTTTGTGTTAAATAAGTAGTTTTTTTATATTTTAAAAGAGATTTTCGGGGTTTGAGATAGTCAGTTGCCTAATTCCGTGTGGTTTGTCTTTACTTGGTGGTAATTAAAAACGAAATTTTTGTGTTAAATAAGTAGTTTGTGTATCTTTTAAAAGAGCTATAAGGGGTTGAAGAGACTCGGTTGCCTTATTCCTTGTGGTTGTTCTTTAATTGGTGGTCATTAAAAATGAAATTTTTGTGTTAAATAATTAGCTTTTGTATCTTTTAATAGAGCTTTATGGGTTTTGAGAGACTTATTTAATGAATTCAGTGTGGTGTTTCTTTACTTAGTGTTCATTAAAAACGAAATTTTTTTGTTAAATAAGTATTTTTTGTATCTTTTAAAATAGATTTACGGGGTTTGAGAGACTCAGTTGCCTGATTCCGTGTGGTTTTCTTTACTTGCTGGTAATTAAAAAAGAATTTTTTGTGTTAAATAAGTAGTTTTTGTATCTTTTATAAGAGCTTTACGGGGTTTGAGAGACTCAGTTGCCTGATTCCGTGTGGTTTTTCTTTACTTGGTGCTCATTAAAAATGAAATTTTTGTGTTAAATAAGTAGTTCTTGTATCTTTTAAAAGAGCTTTACGGGGTTTGAGAGACTCAGTTGCCGGATTCCGCGTGGTTTGTCTTTACTTTGTGTTCATTAAATACGAAATTTTTGTTTTAAATAAGTAGTTTTTGTATCTTTTAAAAGATCTTTACGGGGTTTGAGAGACTCAGTTGCCGGATTCCGTGTGGTTTTTCTTCTTTTCAGTAAAGACACTCGATATCCTAAAAGTGTTTAATTCGAACTTTTTTAAAACTTCGAAATTTTTCAACTTTATTTATTTCTTTCTTTTTGTACATAACCTAAAATGTCAAAATATACTTACAGTTCTGACAATTGCGCTCTGTGATTGGTCAGAGACACGATGTGACTTTCCCAATGGTATTCTATGACCGGTTATTGAAACTACCTAATCTATTGCATGTATTAAATCAGTATTTTTTACGCAGTGGAACGATAAACACATACGTCATATCTTTAAAAAAAAAAGTGAAGATGGAGCATTTTAATAAAGTGTGTTTACATAACAAGGTTATTGTAGCATTGAATGCTGACAAAGAGAAGTATTTAAACTTTGAAACAAGTACAGGTGGTAGCGCTATTGGAAATGTATTCATGCATTGTCATGACAGTAAGGAATTAAATTTCTTTGGAATACCGAAAAAATTCAACTCTTGTTTTGGTGGTTATGCGAGATTGAGATTTCCGGAGATGATTGCACTCAAAGAGAATACCGACATAAAAATAATTATTGATGATAGAGGACAACTCCTTGCTACGGATCCAGGTAACACATTACCTACTGATACATCCAATCGTCACCTTTCGGGTATTAGCATTCAACGGAAGATCAATAAAAGAAAGGCCTACTCTTCTACTAATATCGTAAACCATATCTTGTCTACGTGCCGAAACTATTACCTGTGTAAAAAATGTGATAATAGACAGTGAAAATGCCAGAAAAATAAAAAGGGCATTGTCAGAAAATATCACGATGGAATATAAAGATGAATCGATGAAAAACAAAGCACCAGCAAACGTTACTGCCATTGGTCAAACAGTCATTGATCCAAATAATACCAAAGAGGAAAAGCATATTGATCCTTTTGATGACACACCAGTAAAAATTGTTTATGACTCAAAATGGAATAATGATTATTCTACTGATTACGAACTAAGAGAAGACAATAGCTATAATATCAAGAGAGATCATGGTGAACTATTTTATGGAACAGATTCAAAATGTCCAAAGTTAATCATTGATATTAATAATGTATCATAATATATTTTTTGTATTAATATTCTACATAGCATTATTTCATTAAAAATATATTTTGCATTACATTGCTATGTGTTCATTATTTTTAGAGTAAGCTAGCATATCAAACGTTTAGAATGTCTAATAAAACGTCGGAGATATAAGAAAAGGAATTTGCATACATCTATTGTCAGACACATGGGAACAAATTCTTTCTTGAAGTCGCCTCTTGGATAAATAAAAAAAGACATTTCATTCAATAAATTATGACAAAACTTTATTTAAGTTACACAGCTCTGTACAGAAGTCGAACAATTTAGACTAAACGAGGAATCTCCCTGTAAGGAATTATAAAAAATTGTCAATATGACACAACTTCGCTCCAATATATGCAACGACGTATATGCGCACTAGATTTTTAAGCTTAACCCGTCTTTATTCTTCAGAATTGTTTTAATCATTTAAATGAATTAAGAAACAATTGTCATCAAGCAGAAATATATTTCTCGAATTTGCTTCATGGAAACCATGCAGATATTTAATTCAAGAAATCATAAAAAAATCGCAAGTAAGTAATAAAGTCTTTATTGTTTTCATATATTTTATATAAAATACAGAAATTTCATTAAAAAAATTATGAATGAATTCTAAATATTTAACACACACATGTTACCTCATGGATACACAATGCAGAAATTTCCTTTAAGAAATTATCAAAAATTGTAATTTAGTATCAAATTATTTCTTGAATTTTCCTCCTGGGTAAATGAAAAAGACAGTTCATTAAGGAAATTATGAAAAAAATTGTAAGTAAGTAGCAAATTCTTTCTTGAATTCACCTGCATAATATACAAAAAGACATTCCGTTAGATATTTTACTAAATAAGGATTATAATTAAACAAACTCTTTATTGTTTTCATGTCTTAGATCAATGTTCTTTACATTAAAGTAAATAAATACCTAAACATAACTATGTCCTAAGAGCTTAACTAATGTTCTTCAAATCTTGTATACACAAAAAGTAAATTTCATTTAATAAATTATGAAAAAAAAAACAAATTAATTCTTTAAGTAAACTAGTTGATAAAAAAAAAGAAAATTTAATTAAATAAATTATTAAAATATTTTTAAGTAATTAACAAAATATTTTTTTTTTCACCTCTTGGATATACAGTACAGATACTTCATTAGAGAAATTATGAAAAAATCGCAAGTAAGTAACTTTTTTTTCTCTTTATCAAAAACAATTTTCACTTAGCTACACGATGTAGAAATTTAATTCAAGAAATTAGGAAAAAATTCTCAGTAAGTAACAGTTTTTTTCTTGAAGTCAACTCATGGATACACAATACGTAAATTTCATTCAAGAATTTCATGAATTAGATACACGATCTAGAAATTTGATTCAAGAAATTATGAAAAAATTCTCAGTAATTAACAATTTCTTTCTTGAAGTCATCTCTTGGATACACAATACGGAAATTTCATTCAAGAAATTATGAAAATATTTGTAAGTAAGTAACAAACTCTTTATTGATTTCACCTCTTGGACATACAGTCCAGATACTTCATTCAATAAATTTCTAAAAAATTACAAGTAATTAACTTTTTTTTTATCTTTATCACAAACACTTTTAACTTATATACATGAGTTAGAATTTCACTTAAATAAACTACTGAAAAATACTCAGTAAGTAAAAATTGAATTATTTAAGTAAACCCTCGGATACGTAATACGGAAATTTCATTCAAGAAATTATGAAAAAATTGTAACTAAGTAGCGAATTCTTTCTTGAATTTACCTGTTGGACAAATAAAAAAGACATTTCGTTCAAGAAATTATGACAAAATTCTAAGTAAGTAACAAACTCTTTATTGTTTTCACGAGTTAGATATACGACGTAGAAATTAAATTCAAGAAATTATTAAAAAATTCTTATTCTAAGTAGCAAATTCTTTCTTGAATTCACCTGTTGGATTAACAAAAAAAACATTTCTTTCAAGAAATTAAGACAAAATTCTAATTAAGTAACAAAATTTATTGTTTTCACGAGTTAGATATACAACTTATAAATTAAATTAAATAAATTATGAAAAATTCTCATTATAATTAGCAAATAACTTCTTGAATTCACCAGTGATATAAACAAAAAAAAACAAAAAGACATTTCTTAAAATAAATTTTTAAAAAATTAATATAAATTACAAAAAATATTTTTTTTAAATATTTTTTTAAAATTTTCAGAAAAAAAATTAAATAAATATTTAAAAAATTCAAATTAATTAACAATTTCTTTATCGAAGTTAACTCTTGGATACACAATACGGAAATTTCCTTCAATAAATTATGAAAATATTTGTATGTAAGTAACAAGCTATTTATTAATTTCACCTCTTAAAGATACAGCGCGGAAACTTAATTCAAGAAATCTTGAAAAAATCACAAGTAAGTTGATTTTTTTTCTCTTTATAAAAAAATATTTTATCGTACAGACACAATATAGAAATTTATATCGCTAAAGTTTGAAAAAATTTAAATCATTTCGCTAATTCTTTATGTAAGTCATATCTCTGATACATAAACCAAATACTTTTAATTCAAGAAATTATCCAAAATATTTGTAAGTAAGTAACAAGCTCTTTATTGATTTCTCCTCTTGAATATACAGTACAGATACTTCATTCAAGAAACGTGATTAAACACAATTTGAAACTACATGCTATTTGTATGCCTTTCCTTGGCACCTTTCCAAACGAGCGGGGATTCCCATCTTGTTCATACCAATTGCAAAACAGTGTGCAGTACTAAAACTCCACGTTTTCAACCAGACTTGTTTTTTAGGGATCAATCAAGAGAGATATGCAAAGTCGACATAGCTTTATTTCATTTTTTTAAGGTTCATTTAGACGAGGTTACGTGCGCGCACGTAACATCGTCTAAATGAACCTTTAATAAAAGGTGAAATTAATAAAGAGTTTGTTACTTAGTTACAAATATTTTCATAATTTCTTGAATGAAATTTCCGTATTGTGTATCCAAGAGTTGACTTCAAGAAAGAAATGGTTTCTTACTGAGAATTTTTTCATAATTTCATGAATTTAATTTCTAAATCGTATATCTAACTCGTGAAAAAAATAAAGTTTGTTACTTACTTATAATTTTGTCATAATTTCTTGAAGGAAATGTCTTTTTTTTTTAACCAACAGGTTAATTAAAGAAATAATTTGCTACTTAGGAATTTTGTCATAATTTCTTGAATTTAATTTCTACGTCGTATATCTAACTCGTGAAAACAATAAAGTTTGTTAATTACTTAGAATTTCGTCTTAATTTCTTGAACAAAATTTCTTTTTTGTTTATCCAACAGGTGATTTCAAGAAAGAATTTGCTACTTAGACTAAGAATTTTTTCATAATTTCTTGAATTAAATTTCTAGGTCGTACATCTAACTCGTGAAAACAATGGAGTTTTTTACTTACTTATAATTTTGTCATAATTTCTTGAAAGAAATGTCTTTTTTTGTTTTTTTTTTTGTTTATCCAACTGGTGAATTCAAGAAAAAATTTGCTACTTAGACTGAGTATTTTTTCATAATTTCTTGAATTTAATTTCTACGTCGTATATCTAACTCGTGAAAATAATAAATTTTGTTAATTAATTAGAATTTTGTCTTAATTTCTTGAAAAAAATGTTTTTTTTGTTTATCCAACAGGTGAATTCAAGAAAGAATTTGCTACTTAGACTAAGAATTTTTTCATAATTTCTTGAATTTAATTTATAAGTCGTATATCTAACTTGTGAAAACAATAAAGAGTTTGTTACCTACTTAGAATTTTGTCATAATTTCTTGAACGAAATGTCTTTTTTGTTTGTCCAACAGGTAAATTCAAGAAAGAATTTGCTACTTAGTTGCAATTTTTTCATAATTTCTTGAATGAAATTTCCGTATTGCGTATCCAAGAGATGACTTCAAGAAAGAAATTGTTACTTACTGAGAATTTTTCAATAGTTTCTTTAATTAAATTTATAAATACTTTATATAAGTTAAAATTGTTTTTTATAAATAGAAAAAAAAGTTAATTAATTGAGATTTTTTAATAATTTATTTAATTAATTATATTTAAAGTATATACAATATGTAAAGTAAATCAATAGTTTTTTACTTACTTACAAATATTATAATAATTTCATTAATGAAATTTCCTCATTGTGTATCCAAGAGACGAATTCAAGAAAGAAATTGTTACTTACTTAGAATTTTTTCATAATTTCTTGAATCAAATTTCTACATCGTGTATCTAAGTCATGAAATTCTTGAATGAAATTTCTGTATTGTGTATCCGTGAGTTGACTTCAAGAAAGAAATTGTTACTTACTGAGTATTTTTTCCCAATTTCTTGAATTAAATTTCTACATCGTGTAGCTAAGTGAAAATTGTTTTTTATAAAGAGAAAAAATAGGTACTTACTTGTTATATTTTCATACTTTCTTGAATTAAGTATCTGTAATGTATATCCAAGAGGTTAAAACAAAAAGATTTTGTTACTTACTTACAAATATTTTAATTAATAATTTAATTAAAGTTACTTATTTTTTATCAAATATTTTACTTCAATAAATAAATTGTTTTTTTTTCATAATTTATTAAATGAAATTTCCGTATTGTGTATCCAAGAGTTAACTTCAAGAAATAAATTGCTACTGACATATAAATTTAAAATATGTTATTTAATTATATTAAAAGAACGTTGATCTACTTCATGAAAAAGATAAAGAGTTTTGATATCAAGGTTAAGTTTTTAGTAGTTTCTCTAACGGCATGACTTTTTGTTTATTCTTAATTCTACTAAAAGAAATTCGGTTAGCCTTACTTAAAATTTTTTCATAATTTCCTTAATGAACTGTCTTTTTCATTTACCCAGGAGGCGAATTCAAGAAAGAATTTGCTACTTACTTACAATTTTTGATAATTTCTTAAATGAAATTTCTGCGTTTTGTATCCATGAGGTAACATGAGTGTGTTACCTATTTAGAATTAATTCATAATTTTTTGAATTAAATTTAAGTATTTTGTATCCAATATAGGAAAACAATAAATAATTTATTGATAACTTGCGATTTTATTATGATATCTTGAATTAAATATCTGTATTGTGTCCAGGAAGCGAATTCAAGAAAGCTATTGTTACTTACTTACAATTTCTTCATAATTTAATGAAATGAATAAAAATATTCTAAAGAATAAAGACGGGTTAAGCTTAAATATATTTATTGCTTAAACGTATTAACCTCATTTTGAAAGAATTTTTTACTGAATTATAATTTTTGATACGTCCTTAAATAAAATTTCTTAGTCGTGTATCCTAGTTGCAATTTGCGAGCGGTGCTTATTTCTTAATTAGAGTTCTGCCTTAAATTTATTTAATAAACTTTCTTTTTTTTATTTATCCTGATGGTAGATTACTGAATGGATATGTCCCAGTTCGTCTGAAAATAGGTATATAAAAAGTACTTTTATTACATATCCGACGCTTTATTAGACTTTCTCAACGATTAATATTTTAGCTTAATCTAAAAATAATGAACACATAACAATGTAATGCATAATATATTTTTAATGAAATAATGCTTTGTAGAATATTAATACAAAAAATATATTATGATACATTATTAATATCAATAATTAACTTTGGACATTTTGAATCTGTTCCAAAAAATAGTTAACCATGTTCTCTCTTTATAATATAGATATTGTCTTCTCTCAGTTCGTAATCATTATAATAATAATTATTAAATTTTTAGTAATAAACAATTATTAATGTTTTATCATCAAAAGGCTAAATATGCTTTTCGTCTTTGGTATTATTTGGTTCAATGACTGTTTGACCAATGGCAGTAACGTTTGCTGGTGCTTTGTTTTTCATCGATTCATCTTTATATTCCATCGTGATATTTTCTGACAATGCCCTTTTTATTTTTCTGGCATTTTCACTGTCTATTATCACATTTTTTTACACAGGTAATAGTTTCGGCACGTAGACAAGATATGGTTTACGATATTAATAGAAGAGTAGGCCTTTCTTTTATTGATCTTCCGTTGAATGCTAATACCCGAAAGGTGACGATTGGATGTATCAGTAGGTAATGTGTTACCTGCAACAGTAACAAGGAGTTGTCCTCTATCATCAATGATTGTTTTTATGTTGGCATTCTCTTTGAGTGCAATCATCTCTGGAGATCCCAATCTTGCATAACCACCAAGATAAGAGCTAAATTGTTTTGGAATTCCAAATAAATTCAAGTCCTTACTGTTATGACCAGGCATAAAGTCATATTCAAGAATGCAACTACTGGTGCTTGTATCAGAGTTTAAACGATTTTTTGTATCGGCATTCAATGCTGCAACAACCGTGTTACGTAAACACACTTCTTTAAGAAGCTCTATCTTCACTTTTTTTTAAGATATGTCTTATGTTTTTATCGTTCCACTGCATAAGCAATACTGATTTAATACACGCAATGGATTACGTAGTGTGAATAACCGGTCATAGAATACCAGTGGTAAAGTCAAATCGTGTCTCTGACCAATCAAAGAGCGCAATTGTTAGAACTGTAAGCATATTTTGACATTTTAAGTTACGTAAAAAAAGAAAAAGAAAATAAAGTTGAAAAATTTCGAAGTTTTAAAAAAGTTTGAATTAAACACTTTTAGGATATCGAGTGTCTTTACTTAAAATAATAAAAACCACATGGAATCAGGCAACAGAGTCTCTCAAACCCAGTAAAGTTATTTTAAAAGATACAAGAACTACTTATTTACAACAAAAATTTCGTTTTTAATGACCACCAAGTAAAGAAAAACCACATGGAATCAGGCAACTGAGTCTCTCAAACCCCGTAAAGCTCTTTTAAAAGATACAAAAACTACTTATTTAACTTATTTAACACAAAAATTTCGTTTTTATGGACCAGAAAGTAAAGAAAAACCACAAGGAATACGG
Organism: Artemia sp. Qi Xiang Cuo; assembly: GCF_049724085.1. Taxonomy (NCBI): domain Eukaryota; kingdom Metazoa; phylum Arthropoda; class Branchiopoda; order Anostraca; family Artemiidae; genus Artemia; species Artemia sp. Qi Xiang Cuo. Next base: position 34,558,914 of record NC_142802.1, on the reverse strand, counting down.
CAACTGAGTCTCTCAATCCCCTTAAAGCTCTTTTAAAAGATACAAAAAATAATGATTTAACAAAAAAATTTCTTTTTTAATTACCATCAAGTAAATAAAAACCACACGGAATCAGGAAACTGAGTCTCTAAAACAACTTAAAGATATTTTAAAATATAAATAAAAAAATTATTTAACCAATAATTTTCTTTTTTTATTACACAAACTTAAAGAAAAACTAAACGGAATCCGGAAACTGAGTCTCTAAATAACATTAAATATCTTTTAATATATAAAAAAACTACTTATTTAACAAAGAAATTTCGTTTTTAATGACTACCAAGTAAAGAAAAATCTCACGGAAACAGGAAACCGAGTCTCTCAAACACCGTAAAGCTCTTTTAATAGATACAAAAAAACTACTTATTTAACACAAAAATTTCGTTTTTATTGAGCACCAAGTAAAGAAAAACCACACAGAATAAGGCAACTGAGTCTCTCAAACCCCGTAAAGCTATTTTAAAATATACAAAAACTACTTATTTAACACAAAATTTTCTTTTTTAATTAAAATAAATTGACTAAAAACCACATTGAATCAGTCAACAGAGTCTCTAAAACCCAGTATAGTTCTTTTAAAAGATAGAAAAACTAATGATTTAACAAAAAAATTTAGTTTTTAGTTAACACCACTAGATGAAAAACCACACGGAATCTGACAACTGAGTCTCTCAAACCCTGTAAAGCTCTTTTAAAAGATACAACAACTACTTATTTATCAAAAAATTTTCGTTTCTAATGACCACCAAGTAAAGAAAAACCACAAGGAATCAGGCAACTGAGTCTCTCAAACCCCTTAAAGGTGTTTTAAAAGATACAAAAACTACTTATTTAACACAAAAACTAATTTTTTAATGACCACCAAGTAAAGAAAAACCACACGGAATTAGGCAACTGAGTCTCTCAAACCCTGTAAAGCTCTTTTAAAAGATACAGCAAATGACCACCAAGTAAAGAAAAACCACACGGAATCAGGCAACTGAGTCTCTCAAACCCCTTAAAGCTCTTTTAAAAGATACAAAAAACTACTTATTTAACACAAAAATTTCGTTTTTAATAACCACAAAGTAAATAAAAACCACACGGAATCAGGCAACTGAGTCTCTCAATCCCCTTAAAGATATTTTAAAAGATAAAAAAACTAATAATTTAAAGCAAAATTTCGATTTTAATGACCACCAAGTAAAGGAAAACCACACGGAATCCGGCATCTGAGTCTTTCAACCCCCTTGAAGCTCTTTTAAAAGATACAAAAACTACTTATTTAACACAAAAATTTCGTTTTTAATGACCACCAAGTAAAGAAAAACCACACGGAATCTGGCAACTGAGTCTCTCAATCCCCGTAGAGCTCTTTTAAAACTGTGACAAGCTAAACCACAACAAAGCACTACTCTCGTGGAACTCAATCCCCATTTAACTCAACCCCCGTGCAACTGAACCCCCTTGTAACTGAACCCCTGTATAACCGAAACCCCCGTGTAACTGTACCCACATTAACTGAACTCTCATGCAACTCAACCCTCCAAGCAACCCATCTCCCTCAAAACACTTTTCAGTCATTTATCGTTAAATTGACAATACGCTCCAAAACATCACTTGTGTATTATACAGTACATAATCATGGCATCTCCTCCAATTCACAAATCCCATTACCCCTTTTTTTGCAAAGGTTAATCAAACATCTCCGATTGTAAAAGCATTAAAAAAATTTCCACTCAGTAACTACCCCTTTTTTGCAAATGCTAAACAAGAAAAAAAAAACTGTCTGCTTTTCAAAAACTCCGTTAAAACTCGAAACAAGACGCGCTGGTTTTATAATACAGGTTTAATTAATTGCGTAAATCTCTTGGCAAAGAGTGTAATGACCTGTAGAATAGAATACTTACCAGAAAAACCTGTTTGGCTATACCTTCAAGCAAATAGCATGGTAATTCCTATACGTCTCGGCAAATTCAAAAGATGGTTACTACTTATATGTTATATAGGCTGTGAAGTAATAATTTTTGTTCGTTTTAAGTTTCAACTTCGCTCTTTACTTCCCTCGGAAAAATTTTTTTTAAAAAAAATTAATCTCGAAAAATCCTGCCAGTCTCCGGTTTGCAATAACGTAATCAGTGAGGTTAGCTGTATTACGGGAGTACCGTGTTAACTTATGGGCTATTTTGTGACCATATAATGTATTTGTTCATAATTAATTCAAATAAAACTTTCCAAAAAACAAGTTTTTCAACGAGAAGTAAAGGCTATACTAAACTTGAGATGAGCAGAAATAAAAACATATAATAATTCAAACTCAAAACGACTGCAAACTACTATTAAAGAATAAATGAAACTCAAAACGAACAGAAATTAAATAAACAATCATAGGAAATAAACATACAACAGGTACTATATAAATGAATAAATAAATCTTAAAACGAGTAAAACTTCAACTGGATATACAGATCAAGCTTAAAACGATCAAGCTTTTTTTTTTAATAAACCCTTTTACTATTCAAGAATAAATAAAATCCAAAACGAGCAGAAATAAATAATATAAACAAAATTTATAAAATAAATATAATTTATTTATTTTAATAAATAAATCTTTGAACGAGTAAAAATTGAATGGAATACGCAGGTCAAGCGTAAAACGAGAAAGAATCACCACAAACAGGAGTTTGGCTACTGCCCCCTTGCTCAACTAAGGCCTAGTGCGTCGTTGGTGCTTTAATTACAGTGAAGTAAAATCTTGAACTGATGTGCTTTCAGTAATTAATATCATTATATATCAAATATTCAGTTTTTTTATTAGTTCTTTTGAAGACGGTTCAAGACATATAGTTGTAACTACAAACAAGAGTTTGGCTACTGCCCGTTTCTTAACTGTAAAAGTCCAAAGCCTATTGCGTGTTCGAAGCTTTACTAAAACAAATTGCATTAGAAGTATTTTCTTTCGTACATATTACAACAGTGAAAATAAAATAAAAATTATAGTGAAATAAAATCTCGAGCAGGCGGGCATTCAGCAATTGATGCCTTTATATATCAAATATTCAGTTTAATTTTATTAGTTCTTTCAAAGACTGTTCAAGACACATATAGCTTTGAGTAAAGTGCCTATGATACATTCGGCTTTATACTTTTACCGATAGTGAAGGGGGTGTAGTAGCCAAACTCTTGCTTGTAATGATTTTGTTCAGTTTAAGCTTGATTTATGGATTCATTTTAAGTTTTTGTCGTTTTAAGATTTGTTTATTTATTTATATTAGTGCCTGCTGTATGTTTGTTTTCTGTGTTTGGTTATTTAATTTCTGTTCGTTTTGGGTTTTATTTATTCTTGAATAGTAAGAGGTTTTTGTTCGTATTAAACTTGATTTGCATATCCACTTTAAGTATTATTTGTTTTCAGTTTTATTTACTCATTTATATGGTACCTGTTGTATGTTTGTTTGATTATTTTTTTTTAGTTTCTGTTCGTGTTGAGTTTCGTTTATTCCTTAATAGTAATGTCTGGTCATTTTGAGTTTGAATTATTATAGGTTTTTATTTCTGCTGATCTTAAGTTGATTTAAGTTTTGGTTTCAGAGTTTTGGTAACAGGACTAGCTTTTAGTTTAAAGTTCGGTATCACGAACAATCTAGAAAATAAAACAGTTTAGAATTATTGTAAAGTAGAAACATTGTAAAGTAGAAACAATGGACAAAAATTATTACTTCAAACCCTATCTAACATATGTCAATAAAACTAGTATGCCTTATGCCTTATAGCCAGTGGCGTAATTTGGTCAAAATCTGTTGGAGGGGGGGAGTTGGAGCCAATTCTCCCAAATCAAAATAACTGAAAAATGAGTCATATATTACCATAAATGCAAAGATATGCTAAAGAAAACTGACCTGTTTCTCTGGATACGTGAATTATGCACGCATATGTAAATTTTGATAAATTTATTTGTAGAAACTTAATTTCAGCTGGGCAGGGGGGGGGCACACTGAGGTTGGGGGAGGGCGAACTTGGGTCTGGAGGGGGCAGTTGCCCCCCTGCCCCATAATTACGCTCCTGCTTATAGCCATCCTAATCAAGTTCTTTATCTGAGTGAAGTTAGGTAAGTCCTAACGAAATATTTTTAAGTATGATGAAAATAAAACACTTGAGTTACAAAATTATGGAAACTACAACAGAAAACTATGGAAATCAGGTCCCCCCCCGACGCATTATATTTAATTGTTTCTAATATTCCCTAACCTAACCAAAATACCAACTAAAGTATTTAACTAAAATATACCTACATTGTAGTGTATATACACTCTCTCACGCTAAGCTGATTATCACCGAGTACATACAGAAAGAAATCGGTTCTGTCAGATCCAGAACTTGAGTGGGGTGGCTGCAAGACATAAGTGCCTAAATCCTTATTTTTAACCCCCCCCCCCCTCCCACCCTCGAAGAAAAATCATGCGCACATTCATGTTTTATAGATGATATGCATGTCGCAAGGAGTGAAACGTGACAATTTTGTTCAGTTAAGTTTCAATTTTGTTCATTACTTCCGTCACAAAAAAAACTTATTTGTTTTACACTCTGTCAGAATCTTATTTTTACTAGGCTACTCTAGGCTCATGTTTATGTTTCATGTTTCAGGTTCTGCTTTGTGAGTTAATGAGGTCTAGGACTCCCTGTTATATTGTGGCAGTAGGAAATTTTGTATTGATCGGAAGAATTTCAAATGAAGTGTAATTTTTCTTTAGTATTTATCTTTTTTGTATATGGCTTTAATTGACTTTTAAATACAGATTATTATTATTATTGTTTATGCCTACCTACCTTATGTGTCCTTTGTTATCAGAACAATGCTACCGAAAATGGTGACTAAATTTTTTGTTTATGTTGATGAAGTAGGCCAAACACCTTGTCACGTTAAAAAAAATGTCTTAATTAGTGTAAAAGCTAGGGGAAAGTTCAAAGGACTAGATTAGTCCCCTGAAAAAGTTTTCAGCGTCTGTTTTATTCAGCAATTTCATCTTGATGAACGTTCAGGCTAATGACATTGTTTACTTTTGAATCAAACTGTTTGCTTTTCTGATAACGCTTGTTATGTACTTTTCGGATCACAAACACATATATCTACATAATTCTAAATAAGTTAATGCTAACTGGGTTGGATATTGACGTGACATGTTGACCTAGGTTTTAAGCGATATCGCATGAATATGTCAGATTACAAAAACAAGTTGGTGAACATGGTCCATAACTAAGGGCGTCCTCAGAAAATTTTCTAGGGAGGCGGGGGGGGGGGGCAGACATCAGAATAGCAGTGGTACGTGGGGGCACGGTAATATATTTTAGGATACATTTTAAATGGTGGAAGTTCTAAACAAAGGGATCAATCCATTTAATTTATAAATATTTAATTATTATGTATCATTATGCATTTAATTTTAATCCATTATGCCCAAACCCTACAGTAAAAGAAAATCCGACTCAAACCGAAATTATGAAAAGATTTGTTGTTTCACAAGATTACAACAGGTGTAGAGTAGTCTTTATGTAATTTCCTAAGCCTTAAAATAGCGTACAGAAGAAGTAAGATAGGAAAATAGCAATAGTTTCCAAGGGGATATTTTTGGCTCCAAGTTTATTCCTGGAACTTTATTTATCAACCCTCGATCAATCAGATTTCTCAGATCTCAAAAACCCATAAACTGGGTTTTTGTCAAGATCTTCACATTCCTAAGGGCCCGTAGTCAAAACTCACCTTGCCTGCATAAATAGCACCTTGTGATTTTATATTGGCCATGTAAAATATACCTCTCTCCTTGAACTGAAATCCTTTATATCTTCGGACACTAAAAAAAAAAAAAAAAAAAAAAAAAAAAAAATAAAATAGAATAGCGAAAGAAAAACTAAATTCAAACTTGCAATTCAGCTTTCAAATTGACATTCTTTCTTTCGATGCTCAAATTCAACTGAATGAAATGAATAGGTTAAAGAAAATTGTTTATCACAAGGGAATCTTATAAAATAGTCCGGTATAACGAACTGCAAGTAAGGGGCGACTAGGGCCATTATTGGTCAATACTAAAAACGGAGCTTGGATGACAACTGGCACATAAAAAAATCTTGGTTTTTTATGCTGCTTCTAAATATATAAAATTCATTTAGTTTATTATTTCCTACCAAAAGCGACAAGTCTGAGAAAATTTGCCTGATTTTTGAAAAAGGAGCGAAACACTCCCCAAAAAGCAAGTGATCTTAATGAAAATCGTTTTATTAGATTCATCATATCAGAGAACTCTACCGTAGAGGTTTCAAGTCAAAATCTGTAAAATGTGTAATTCTTTTTTTCAGAAGAAAGATTGTGGATGTAAGTTTATTTGTTTTTGTTTTATTCTCAGGTGTGATCGTAAAAGCAAGAAATCAGTGAACCTACCGTAGAGGTTTAAAGCTGCAACCTACAAAATGTGGAATTTTACAATTTTTTTCGAGAAGAAAGATCGTGGATACATGTTTATTTGCTTTTTTCTAGACATGATCGTATCAAATCTAATGTCATGGGAAACTGGGAGAGAGCTTGTTCGAACGTAAATTGAAAGTTCCTTTTGAAGTGACTATGAAAATTGTTATTTAATTTCTGTTCGTTTTGGGTTTTATTTATTCTTGAATAGTAAGATGTTTTTGTTCGTATTAAGCTTGATTTGCATATCCACTATCATCACATCCACTATCACACATCAATCTAATGTCATGGGAAACTGTGGGAAACTGGGGTCATGGGAAACATGGGAAACTGTGTTTTATGCTTCCCAGTTGCAGAGGAAGTGTCTCTATGTGTGTGTCGTCTCTGTGTTTGTGTCGTCTCTATGTGTGTGTCGTCTCTCTGTGAGTATGTCGTCTCTCTGTGTGTGTGTCGTCTCTGTGTGTGTGTCGTCTCTGTGTGCGTGTCGTCTCTGTGTGTATGTCATCTCTGTGCGTGTGTCGTCTGTGTGTATGTGTCGTATCTGTGTGTCTGTCGTCTCTAAGTGTGTGTTGTCTCTGTACGTGTATCGTTCCGTTGATTTTGAATTAAAGTTATCAAGTATTTTGCAGTAGGTTGCATAGGTCGCATCACGACATGGCCAATTGTAGACAGAGAAAAGCCAAGACAGATAGTCCAAGTATTTGAGAGGCATGGTGCCACCGCATAGTGGCAGCATTGGATTTAACTAAGTTAATTCCCTTTTCTTTTCTTTTTTTTTTATAAAATTACGTTTAGCGATGTGGAATTGTTTGTATCGGCTATCATGAGAGGGAGTCATTGTGTAGGTTTGGGGTTGGGGCAGATGCCTTAAAGAGCCTATTTTAATGCCCAAAATCTTCAAACTCTCCTTGAGCCTTCAGATAAATGTATAAAGACGTAAGGGGGAGTAGATATTAATTAAAATATCTCTCAATGTAGCATAAAATATTACATTTAGACCCCGGCACCGTGCCGATGAGGGAAGACCCGCGGCCGCGCCGCCGGTAAGATGTCGGCGGCGCGCCGCCGGCGTGATCAATGTTGACCACAAACATTAATGTTTTCATCAGTCTTTCTCAAATCACAGCTTAAATTTACAACAGATTCGAGCCTATTCAAGAGTTCAAAAATGCACAAATCGCTGGCTTGAAACTGGTCTTCTTCGTTGATCATCAAGAGAAGTAGAAATGTGGTAAAAACGAAATTACTGTGGCGTTTCAGAACCCTTGCATAATACGAGTAGTTGAATTATCTATCAGTTATGCATTCTTAACATAAATAATTATCAAAATTAGTAGTTTTTTTCATCGAGCATTACTGCATATACAACTTCAAATACCGTATCACAAAATTCGTCAGTTATCTGGGTAAAAACTTTGAATATAACTTTGAACTTAGAAGCTTAGTTTTTTCATAATGCCCTTTGCCTATATCTGTTTTGTCTCCTTTGAAACAGTTGAAATGGGTGACTTAGATATTGATTGTTTTTTTGCTTTTTTAGATTCTTAAAGAGACTTCTTGTATTAAAAACTGGTTTTTAATTACAATTAAAAAAAATGCACTTTAAAGTTTTTTAGCTTCTTTATAGAATATATGTCATGTAGGCTAAGGCTGAACTTCTGTTTTTTTTATTGCTTTTGGCTGCTCTTTTGGATATTATTCGTTTTTTTTCCTTTGGGGATTCATGCCAAATTATAAATTGATAAATACCTGCTATGGTCATTTCCATGGAAATCTCCAAAGAGTTTCTTTTTAAAATAGCTTTCAAGCGTAGTTAGGGGTATTTAGCCTTTTTTGATTTTCTTCAAAGCTTTGAAAAAAGTGTTATAATATTCCAAATGTTACATTTGTTATATTTGTGTTTATTGTTGGCAATCATTTGTGGGGCGATCGAATTTTTTAAACCACTGTAGATACGTAAAAACTTTGCAACATCTAGTACCCTGAGGTCATAAGACTGTCAAAGACTCCTCCTTGAACCTCCCAAATTGAAAGCTTTTACTATGACGTGACCTTATAATGTAACTTGGGCACTGGACCAAGGGTGCCATTGTCACTCGAGTGCAGCGTTAGGTGGGAATGTCGATATCGCTTTCGTCACACCAATTCTTTTTAGTGTGAATCTGCCTGGTACTTATGAATGAATGTTTTCAAATTAAACCCGCTTCATCAACAAGAAAAAAAAACGGGTTCGACGCATATGTCCCTTTCCCTTTGGACGATAAAACCATGCAAGTGCTGTATCAAGTATAACTCACGAATTTTTGTCAACTTTTAAACTTTTTGGCATCCGTGCTTTCAATAAAAAAAAATCAAGGTACTATCACTTAAATATAATAACTCCCTATGCCCCCCCCCTATGGATACCATCTTGATAAAATGCCGTCTCTGCTTTAAATTATAAAAAAATAACTTTTTGGGATCCCTGCTTTCAATAAAAAAAATTCGAGATATTATCATTTAAATATAATACCCCCCTACCCCCCCCCCCTCTGGATACCACCTTGATAGGATATCGTCTCAGCTTTCATTAGAAAAATAAGTTACTTAATAATTAACTAGGTCACTATATGGTTGAAACAAACACGCAAAATAACGTTAAACAGCTTATTGTTCCTTGGAAAAAATTGAGGATATGAGTAAAGGGGTACAAAGACAACATCAAAATTGTCGAAATTATTCAGATATACCTCAAATTATTGGAAAACTGAGTCATAGATTCGCCGTGGCATTCAATGAGATCCAAAGAATCTAATTAAAAGGGAGCACACACAAAAGCCAAATTAGGCCAGTAGCCTATGAGAAATCACAAAATATCCAAGACAATGAACAAGTCTTAATGGGGGGTCCTGGGTCTATAAAAATATTTCAATGGTTTCCCAGGGAATTTGATAGAATTTTCTTCTGTCTCCACTTTAAATGAAAAAAATAATTATCATTTTGGCATCCCTGCTGTCAATAAAAAATAAATAAGGTATTATCACTTAAAAATGATAGCCCCCTATCCCCCCCTACAGGCAATAATTTACAATTTGTTTATGAGTCATATTTTTGGGGTAGCTTCCGAACAATTGAGTAAACATTCAGGCGTTCAACAATTGAGTATTAAACATTAAGAAAATCTTATCTAAAAACAGCCAAAAAAAAATCTGCAAACTTACAATTCAGCTGTAGAAACAATCTGTCGGCTTTCAATTTCAGAATCCAACTGAAGGCTGAAGTTGCAAAGTAGTGAATTCGTTCTATAATTCTGTTCAACTTGAAAATAAAATTCTTGCCTACGAACGATGTTAGAAATAGCGATTGGGAAACTACATTCAAAATGATTTGAACTAATTTCATAAAGACGATGCTGTTTTTTGTCAACATATGAAGAACTATGTATATTGCAATATTTGCAATTGCATATTGCATCTGTCTGGTTTTCATGCAAAGTAACAAAAGAGACGAAAATTAATGAACAAGTGAGTAGTGAAGAATTATGGTATGCAAAGTAATATTTGGCAGGGAAAGGCACTGGTGATAAATCGCTAGAGGTGGCACCGTGATTGCGTGACTTTCGGGGATTCGGGGAACCAAATTTTTTTTCGGGTGACGCATAGATTTTCGGGGAAATACCCGAAAATTCGGTGATAGTGCAAGCCCTGCTTGATTTCTAATCAGGAAAATCGAAATACTAAACCACACGAGAAGGAAAAGCTCCGACTTTGCGGTTGACGCAATAAAGAATTGCCGCAAAATAATTTAAAGTCGACCGAACGCCGCTGCCTCTGTCAGCGGTGGCGCGCCTTTGGCCCGCCGGCGGTTTTACGACACTTCGGCGGCGTTCGACCGGGCCTCTCGTCGGCGGCGTTCGGTCGATCCACCGGCGCGGCGTCGGGGTTTAATTACATTCCCTTGCCTATCGACACAAAGGTGGGAGAGGCAAGACGGGCAAGAAGCCCCGCCGAGAAATTTCTTTTTTGGGGGGAGGGGAGGGGGAATGCTACTAGAAACTTTTTTTTAGCAACTGTAAATGGGAACATTTATCCTTTTCTATGTATATAATATATTCCAATGTATTAAAACAGTCTGGTTTTTGATGAGTTGCAAAGCTTAGAGAAAAATATTTTCTGAAAGGTAATGAATAAAGTATGTCAAGTAAAGTAAAAGTATATAAAAATGAAAAAAAGTAAAGTAATTACAAAAAATTCACAAAACAATAGCCTACTTATGAAAAATAAGATAGGAACTCCTAGCATTCAGGTCTGTTTAGCACCAAAGTGTTAAATCGACATTATTTAACAATTATCAACAATTCTGAGCTATATTTATCACCTTCAGACTCTGTAATTTTAAAAAAGTAAAGCAATTTCAAAGTAGTTGGTTCAAAGCAAAGCATAAAAACTAGGATTACCAAAATCAAATAAAAAATTATATTTATGCTGGGCGTTATTGGAAAAAGTTGTAAGTTTTGAACATTACTGAGCAATTACCTTAGACCCTTAGATCCTCCTGCGCCACCAGGGGCACCTAGGGCATAAATGAATGTTCGCCAATCGGGACTGAGATGAGCCGCTGTATATACATCTTCCCAGTCTGGTTGGAGAGAGGCATTCAGGCTGCATAAATCCCTGCTGCAGGTTCGACTCAATATGTTTCGAGGTCTTCCTCGCTTCCGGCTTCCAATTGACTGCCACTCCAATGTAGACTTCGGGATTCTATGGTTTTCCATTCTTAAAAGATGCCCGAAATATCTCCATCTACAGGATCTGATGATGTCGGTTATTAGTGGTTGATTGGTGATCCCCCGAATGGTATCATTTGAGATCCTTTCTGGCCAATATATATTCAGAATCCTCCGGAGGCAATATTAATATTTTAATTTAATTTGGAATGACAGAACCGATATATTTGACGGCTTTATAGTTCCTAATTATAAAAATTAAATTTTTTTTCTCTTATTTGATTTTTTTTATTCCAATATTCAAGACGCCAGGTACTTCAATTTAAATGACATGCATCTATTAACTTAACTCGTTAACTGGCCTCGCGGCTCTAAATGTCTATTGAAACTTATTTTTAAGGTGTCAACAGTAGGATTTGCAGGTATAATATCCTTAGGAAGATCGTTCCAGATAGAAGTATAATGCCGCATGAAGCTGTTCCTCAAGCACTCGGTTTCCGGCGTATCCTCTTTTAGTTAATTGGACCGAGTTGTGTGCCTTCGTGTCTGCCTTGTCGGCTGGACAAAGTGGGGCACAATTCGAGAGAGCTTGTCTGAGGGAGGCGAATTCATGTACTTGTAGAAAACAGCCATCGACGCTACATCAAACCTTTCATTTAGAGGCTGGAGCAATTCATGTGTAGAGCCCGCCCTATTTGCCCTATTCTGGATCTTCTGAAATGGCGCCAACGGCGTTTTCGGAGCACTAGCAAATACTGGGCATCCATATTCAGCTATGGGTCTGATGCAAGACTTGTAGAGTGGGATGATCGAGCTTGATGGAAGAAGGTTTTTGCAGCGAAGAGTAACTCCTAGCTTTCTTGCGCAGGAGGCTCTCATCCAATCAAGGTGGTTATTCCAAGAGAGATCGGTGAAGAAATGAATCCCCGTTGAGGAAGCTCGTCAAATCTCATTATAGCTTCATTTTTGAAGATGAAACTGGGGTGTTCACGTGGCACCTTTGATCAGGTAATTAGAAGCTCCTTTGTTTTCGATGCATTGAAGTTCATTGAAGTTCATTGCATGGTCTGATCCATGCATCAGACCACTTTTCAATTTTCAAAAGATCCATCTGTAGGGAAAGGGAGGCTTGTGTTGGGTCTTCGTGTTTAGGGACGGCTGAGTGTGTCGCTGTATCGTCGGCAAAGTGATGCAGAGGGTTTGCGAGGCTGTCTCCAATGTAGTTTATGTAGATAAGGAAGAGCGTAGGTCCCAAGACAATACCCTGGGGTACCCCTGCTTTCACTGGATATTCCTGGGAAATAAACCCGTCAAGAACAACCCACAGTGAACGATCGGAAAGAAAGTTCTCAATCACTTTTAACAGACATCCACGAACATCATACACATAGAGTTTCTTTAGCAGCCCACGGTGCCATACTCTGTCAAAAGCTTTCACAATGTCGAAGGATAGTAGCCTGATGTCGTCTCCCATTGCCAGTAGTTCTATCCACTCCTGATACTGGGTCACTAGGCAGTCTAATGTTGAGCGTTTCCGGCGGAATCCATATTGAGGATCGCCTAGAAGGTCATTTGATTCCAGGTACTGATGAAGTGTTTTATTAAAGACGCTCTCGTAGACTTTGCCAACACAGGAGAGAAGGCTAATAGGCCTGTAGGAGCCAATGCTCGTTGGTTCGCCTTCTGCCTTTTGAGTAGGTATAACATGGGCGGACTTCCATGGTCGTGGGGAGGTTCCGGAGCAAAAGCATTGCCGGAAAAACAATGACAAGGGTCCTGCTAGTTCGGCACTGCAGGACTTGAGGACAACATTTGGTATGTTGTCAGGACCCGTGGCTTTGGTGACATCCAGATGTTGCAGAATGCGAAGGATCTTGGGAGCAGAAAAATTCACGCGTTCCAGGACAGTGTCGGTTCGGTCGGAGAATTTTGGCACTTCTCTACCGTCATCGTCTAGATTCGAGAATTCGGCAAAAGCCTTAGCAAGAGCTTCAGCCTTTGCCTGTGGATCTTGTACCACTGTCCCGTTACTCTTGAGAGAAGGAATTGCAGTCCCCTTGGACGACGGTAAAGGCTTCTTGACAATTTTACACCAACTCTTTGCCGAAGCAAGTTGAAGCTTGGTGGCGAATTTCTCCTTATACTGAACCCGGGACTGCCGAATCGCTCGAACTGAATCTTTGCGCTCATTTATGAATGCAATTCTGTCCTCTTCGTTCTTCGAAAGTAGACATCGCTTGTGTGCCTTTTGCTCGGATTGTCTTCTTACACTGGGCATTGAACCAAGGTTTGTCCTTACTGGACACCTGGATCCGCTTTGAAGGGATAAGCTTTTCGACAGAGTCAACTATGGCCTGCTGGTACTTATCTGCAGCTTTCTCTGGGCCTTCCAGGAGGAAGGCTCTCCATTGCTGAGAAAAGAGAGTGTTTCCCGAACCGTCCCAATCACCTCTTTTGTATAGCCAGATTGTTCGTTCATGCTTTACTGGAGGCGGAATACGTAGGTTTCCACGCGCAACGACGGCAACGTGGTCACTGGTGAAAGCGTCTACCTTAAAGGAGTCAGGGTGATCTGTAAGGAATAGGTCAAGACGAGATGATTCGTTTGGGCCGTGATACGTGTCGAAATCGAAAAGTTGTTCCAGTCCGTAAGAGAGAGATAGATCATACAAGTCCGACCCTTCCCTATCAGTATTTTTGCTGCGAAGCCACACGCTATGATGGACGTTTAAGTCCCTATGAAGGATAATTGCAGACTTAGCTTTCTTGTCCCAAATATATTCAAGGGAGGTTGCGAGAGAGCTGGCAATTAGGAAAGTTGGAAGGTTATACACAGTACCGATAAACACAGACTTATTTGGGAGGGTCACCTTGAACACACAGAGCTTCTTCACCCGCTGAATATGGTATATTCAAGCAAGAATAAGGTATATGGTTCTGCCTATAAACACTAACACCTCCGTATTTAGCTCAGTCATGGGGCTCTTAATCCTGTCTGACGAGCGTGTATCCCTGTATTGCAACCTCACTGCTCTGAATTTCTTGGTTTAGATTGGTCTCAGTGATGCACATGATAGATGGTTTGACCAAGTTCACTAAATGTAGGAACTGGTCAAACTTAGATCTGAAACCTCGTACATTGCAGTGGGCTACCGTAAACAGGTCCGTTTGGATGGTCGGTGGACGTGCTACAGGTCGTCGTCGAAATGGCTGTTTGGTCCGAGGCTTTTTGTTGTTAATCAAAACCAGGTAAAAGAAGCTTTGCCGGGTGGTTAGCCCAACAAAGCCCATAAATCCACTGCCATGCATCATTAGACGGGGAACGGTGCCACCTGCCACTCACCTCATTACCGCATCTTCAACATGGAGATGGTATCCCATAATGGGTTAGGATTCGGCAAAAGTGCCTCCCACTATGTGGGAGCTTCAAAGTTCAGCTTTCAAAGTGAAAGCTTTTTCAAAGATTTGCAATCTTTTTCGAACAATTTTTCGGACAAATTCACGCATTTACATTTTTGCTCTAAAGATTTTGAATATTTTAAATTTTTGTCGAGCTACTTCAAAATTTTTTATGTTTTGTCGAGGGAAAATAGGGATTTTCTACTTTCGTCTTAGTTTATTTAAAAGATTCTCAGTTTTGTCGACGAAATCCTCAGATTTTAAATTTCTGCTGAGCGTATTTCAATGTTTTTCAGTTTTTGTCGAAGGAAAACAGAGATTTTCAATGACTCTCCAGATGTGGGCCCCCTCTTTTCCCCCCAGTAAAAACTGCTGAAGCTACGTCCCTGCTTATTAGGAGTTTCAGAAACCCATACCCAAGGGTTGGAAACATCAGATTAGGTAATACAGATTTTATTTACTTAGGCTGGAAGGATAGGGTGCATAAGCAGGGAGTAGGGCTAATGATTAATGAGGAAGCTGCCAAGTCTTATTTAAGTTGGGAAGAAAATAATAATAATAGGATGGTTGTTGCCGATTTCATAAACTAAAATGTGCAGGGTATCAATCATAGTACTATATGCATTTGTAGAACCGAGTGATAAAGCTAGTAGTGACTCAGATCAATTTCACTTATAGCTACAGGAACAAATAGACAGTAAGAATATGTGGTGGAATAGACAGTGGAACAATAGTAAAAATAAAGTATTTTTATACTTTATACTTATATTTTTATACTTTATAAAGTATTTTTTAATGGTCAGGTTATTGGAAATAGGGATAGATGATATCTTAGCCTAGGTATATTTGTTGCATGAAAAGGAAAGAGTAGTGATTAGATACTGCTGTCATTTTGCAGGTATAGCGATATACGTATAATTAATACAGTATTTGGTCTTAAAATGGTCCATAAGTTAGCAAAGTGGTAAGACATCACATGATGGCAGTGGCGTCGTTTGGGGGTGGCGAGGGGGGCCGTTGCCCCCCCACCCAATGAATTGAAAAAAAGCTATTATATAGCCCATGAGTAGAAGGGCCGTATTGACTCGTGTCACGCACCCCTGCTGCCATCTACAATTTAGTTTAATGTCGACGGGACATAATTTATTCAAGGATTATCGATCGAGTCTACTGTGTGTGTGTCAAGGTCAATCGATCTGTTGTTGTTTGGCCACGTGCGAATGACATGAGGTGTGATTTACATAATCGATGGGAGGATTATTTATTCACGTGCGTGGTGATGTCGGGACATAATTAATTCAAGGATTATCGATCGAGTCTAATGTGGGTGTGTCATGGTCAATCGATCTGTTGTTGTTTGGCCACGTGCGAATGACATGAGGGTGATTTACATAATCGATGGGGGAATTATTGATTAACGAGCTTGGGGATGACGGGACATAATTTATTCAAGGATTATCGATAGAGTCTAATGTTGGTGTGTCAAGGTCAATCGATCTGTTGTTGTTTGTCCATGTGCGAATGACATGAGGGTTTATATACATAATCTATGGGGTAATTATTGATTCACTAGCGTGGGGAAGACTGGACATAAATTATTCAAGGATTATAGATCGAGTCTAATGAGGTTGTGTCAAGGTCAATCGATCTTTTGTTGTTTGACCACGTGCGAATGACATGAGGGGTGATTTACATAATCAAGGTGGGGGAATTATTGATTCACGAGCGTGGGGATTTATGAAACAATATGATCATAGAGTCCCTAGGGGGAAAAGATTACGTAATCGCTCAATAATCTCTTTTTCCAAGCTCGATTTATTTTTTGTGTCTATGTGTAATAACTCGGGGGGCGAAGGTTGCACCTGCGCATTGCGTTCTAACGGGAACAATGTTATTGATCTAGGACTCGAGGGGGAAGTGAATTTCCGAGAACTTGGATTTACATAATCGCTAGGGGGTATTATTGATTCACGAAGGGGGAATTAAGAAACAAACATGGCTTCGTTGTTGTTTGGTTAGCCTAACCTGAGAAATTGATTTACATAATCGCTAGGGGGAATTATTGATTCACGAGTGGGGGAATTACGAAACATTAAGGTTTCTTTAATCTTTAGGCCTGACCTGTGAACTTGATTTACATAATCGGCGGGGAAATTGTTGATTCACGAAGAGGGAATTAAGAAACATTAAGGCTTCTTTAATCTTAGGTCTGAGGGATAAACGTTCTTTAGGACAGAGAGAAAAATTAATATTCTATTTTTAAATAGGGCTTCATTGATCTTTAGTGTCAGGAATCATAAATGACATCACTTGTTATCTTGGAATTATGCGGGAGTCTAAAGATATAGAAATTCTATTTTTAAATACGGCTTCACGGAGCTTTAAGTCGGAGAGATAAATTGATATTCTAACGAAACCATAATAGTTTAGCTAGGAAAATTTATGAGATGAAAAGATTAACGTAGGAAAGGGTTTCCTAGAAATTTGAAATGTGAAAGTACTGAGATGCCAAACAAAAGGAACACGATGAAATTACTTTTAGGGATTATTTGGGTGAAACCGTTTTATCCATTTTATGGAATTATTTCGGCGAAACCGTTAGAGACGTTGATTTAAAAGATGATTTAAAAGATGATTTTTGAGTGTGGTCGTTATAATACACAAGTTTTATTTGAACAGTGTTGTGAGGTCCCCTACCACAACCCCAAAGAGCCCCGATCGCCCTACCCCGATCCAAAGGGTTCCGATGCCCCTACCCCAACCCCGAAGGAAGCCCCCGGTCCTCAAAGCCCCCAAAACTCCCAAAGGCCCTCCACCGGTCCCCCAAAGGCCCACCCAGACCCCCACAGGCCATCCCCAGGCCCCAAATGTCCCCCAGGCTCCCAACTGTCCCACCGGACACTCAAAGGCCCCCCAAGCTCCCAACGGGCCACCGGCGCCCCAAAGGCCCACCCAGACCCCCAAATGCCATCCCCGGGCCCCCCAAAGGCACATCGAGCTCCCAAAGGACCAACGGGGTCCCAAAGGCCCTCCACCGGTCCCCAAATGTCCCCCCGGCCCCCCAAGGCCCTCCCGGCGCCCCAAAGTCCCACCCAGCCCCCCCAAAGCCATCCCCGGACCCCCAAGCCCCTCCCCCCGGCCCCCAAGGTCCCCCCCAGCTCCCAAAGGACCACCGACCCTCCAGGGACCCATAGACCCTCAAAGGCTCTCCCCGAGCGCTCGTCTTTCGTTGATGTGTGTTTTCTGAAACCTATGATTTGTGATGTGTAGTTTGCTACTTCAGACTTTTCTGAGCTAAGGTTTCCTAGTATTTCCTAGGTGAATGTTGTCTGAAACAAATAGTTTGGGATGTGTAGTTTGCTATTTCAGGCTTTTTTGAGCTAGGTTTCTTAGCCTTTCGTTGATGTGTGTTGAGTGAAACTTATGATTTGGGATGGTTAATTTGCTATTTTTGACTTTTCTGAGCTAGATTTCTTAGCCTTTCATATGTGTGTCCTTTCAGAAAATTATGATTTGGGAGGTGTAGTTTGCTTTTTGTACTTTTCAGAGCTAGGATTCTTAGTCACTCATAAGTGTTTGTTTTCTGAGACTTCGAGTTTGGGATGAGTAGTTGGCTATTTCAGAATTTTCTGAGCTAAGGTTTCTTAGTATTTCGGAGGTGAATGCTGTCTGTAACTGGAGGTGTAGTTTGCTTTTTGGACTTTTCAGAGCTAGGATTCTTAGTCACTCATAGGTGTTTGTTGTCTGAAACTTCGAGTTTGGGATGAGTAGTTGACTATTTCAGACTTTTCTGAGCTAAGGTTTCTTTGTATTTCGTAGGTGAATGCTGTCTGTAACTTATGATGTGGGATATGTAAATTACTATTTCGGGTTTTTCTGAGTTGGATTTCTTAGTCTTTTCATAGGTGTATAGTGTCTGAAACCTATGATTTGGGATGTGTAGTTTGCTAATTTCGACTTTTCTGAGCTAGGTTTCTTAGCATTTCATAGGTATGTGTTGTCAGAACATTATGATTTGGGATGTGTAATTTGCTATTTTCAACTTTTCTGAGCTAAGGTTTTCTAGTATTTCGTAGGTGAATGTTGTCTGAAACAAATAGTTTGGGATGTGTAGATTACTATTTCCGACTTTTCATAAAAGGATTTCATAGTCTTTCGTAGGTGTGTGGTGTCTGAAACCTATTATTTGGGATGTGTGGGTTGCTATTTCAGGCTTTTCTGATTTGGATTTCTTAGTGTTTCATAGGTGTGTAGTGTCTGAAACCTATGATTTGGAGTGGATGGATTGCTACTTTTGACTTTTCTGAGCTGGATTTCTTACCCTTTCATAGGTGTTTGTTGTCTGAAACCTATGATTTGGGATGTGTAGTTTGCTATTTTTGACCTTTCTGAGCTAGGTTTCTTAGCCGTTCATAGGTGAGTGTTGTCTAAAACCTATGATTTGGGATATGTAATTTGCTATTTCTGACTTTTCATAACCGGATTTCTTAGTCTTTCGTTGGTGTGTGATGTCTGAAACCTATGATTTGGGGGTGTCTGGGTTGATATTTTTTTACTTTTCTGAGCAGGATTTCATAGCCATTCGTAGGTGTGTGTTGACTGAAACCTATGATTTGGGATGGTTAATTTGCTATTTTTGACCTTTCTAAGCTAGATTTCATAGCCTTTCATA
>NC_142802.1:34211946-34238494 GCF_049724085.1 Artemia sp. Qi Xiang Cuo | reverse complement strand
AGTTTTACTTTTTATATAAATCAAGCTTTATTTAATAATGCTTAAATGTTATGCTCAGTTCTACTCGGATATTTACCTGAAAATTTAATGTTTACTATTGTTCCACACCATCCAACGGAGCACACTTGCTTAGCGAATAATGTAACCTCAAAAGTTTCACACGCCCCCCTCAGAAAGTTCAGAAAAACACAATAGCCTTATCTGTAGTGAAGCGGTTTTCTATTCGTAAACAAATTTTTTTTAAAACTAAAAAGTTACCCCCTCCTCCCCTCAGTAAGTTAAGAAATATAGAAAAGCCTTATCTGTAGTGAAGCATTTTTCTATTCTTATGTTTCCTGAATATTTAACACGTACCAATTTTCCATACCATCCAACAAAACCCAATTCCTCCTAGAATTATTTAAACTAAAAAGTTACCCCCTCCTCCCTCAAAAAGTTCACAAAAACACAAAAGCCTTATCTGTAGTGAAGCGTTTTTCTATTCGTAAACAAATTTTTAAAACTAAAAAGTTACCCCCCTCCTTCCTCAGAAAGTTCAGAAAGACACAATAGCCTTATCTGTAGTGAAGCATTTTTCTACTCGTATGTTTCCCGAATATTTAACACGTACCATTTTTCCTTAACATCAAACAAAACCCAATTCCTCCTAGAATTATTTAAACTAAAAAGTTACACCCTCCTCCCTCAAAAAGTTCACAAAAACACAATAGCCTTATCTGTAGTGAAGCATTTTTCTATTCGTCAACAAATTTTTTTTAAAACTAAAAAGTTACCCCCTCCCCCCCTCAGAAAGTTCAGAAAGACACAATAGCCTTATCTATAGTGAAGCATTTTTCTACTCGTATGTTTCCTGAATATTTGACACGTACCAATTTTCCATACCATCCAACAAAACCCAATTCCTCCTAGAATTATTTAAACTAAAAAGTTACCCCCTCCCCCCTCAAAAAGTTCAGAAAGACACAATAGCCTTATCTGTAGTGAAGAGTTATTATCTTAGTAAACTAAATTTTCCTAATCCAATGTTACCCCCCTCCTCTAGCAGAAAGTTCAGAAAGACACAAAAGCCGTATCTTTAGTAAAGTATTTTTGTACTCGTTTGTTTTCTGAAGATTTGACCCGTATCATTTTTCCATACTAACCAACAAAACCCAATTCCTCCTATAATTATTTAAACTAAAAAGTTACACCCTCCTCACTCAGAAAGTTCACAAAAACACAATCGCCATATCTTTAGTGAAGTGTTTTTCTATTCATAAACAAATTTTTAAAACTAAAAATTTACCCCCCTCCTCCCTCAGAAAGTTCAGAAGACACAATAGCCTTATCTGTAGTGAAGCATTTTTCTACTCGTATGTTTACCTGAATATTTAACACGTACCATTTTTCCATACCATGAAACAAAAACCAATTCATCCCAGAATTATTTAAACTAAAAAGTTACCCCCTCCCCCCTCAGAAATTTCAGAAAAACACAATAGCCCTATCTGTAGTTAAGCATTTTTCTATTAAAAAAAAAATTTTTTAAACAAAAAATTTACCCCCCTCCTCCCTCACAAAGTTTAAAAAAAAAAAAAAAAAAAGGATAGAAATAGGTCAAAGCTAGAGGTGAAAATACTCACATTTCCAAATTCAGACTGCTGTTGATTGCCGTCCGTTTCTTGCATAGATATGGATTCGTTCCGTCTTGGTTTCTTTTCCGGAGGGGGGTAGTTGCACGAATCCTTTTCCTTAAAAAGAAGGCAAAATTTAGCATGAAAAAAAACAGCCCCCATTTTCCATTTTGTTGGATAAATGCTTAAGATGTCAAATTTTGCCCTCCTCTTGTTTATAGTCAAAAAGTTTATTGGTCATTAAGGCGTGATGTGCATAATGGCTTAAAGGTGCTCCTATTATTAATTTCTTTACCTTCCTTCTTCTTACTGCTAAATATTAGCGAAAATTTTATTGGGGGTGGAATGAGTTACTCAGAATCATGAAGGCACTATTTTTTCACTGAAAATAAAAAAAAATTACATTTTTCAAGGAAATCCCAAAAGAATTATTATTATTAAAATCATTAGGGGGAGGGATAGGGGAATCAGCACCTCATTCACCATTTAGCACTAGAAAGTCGTTCAGACGTGGATTGTCACCATAAATGTTGAGAAACTGCTTGTAAGTATAGCCGCGACATCGGAATTAGACAAAACCCGTTTATAGCAAGAGCCTGTGAAATTTGACTCCCAAAACTCTCACTCTCTTTGTAACATGCAAGCTTTTCGTTCAAACCGGAAAAATACAGCATGTTTGGAAAAAGCTTGTTTCTGAATGATAAAAAACTGTTTTTCAACACAATTAAAACTTGTAAACATAGCTATGGAGTAGAGATTTCATTTACATAATAGAAAAAAGCGTGCTTTGCCGTTTCTATCGAATATACTCATTATATTCTTAAGATTTTGGATTGTTGGAGGGGAGGGGGGTAAGTTCCCCTGAAAGTTGAATTTACTAGAAAAAGTTTTTTTTTTTGGGGGGGAAATAAAAGAATGAAAAGTGTACTCACATTGAAAATTGAAGAATCCATTGTTTTCAAAGTTAATAATATGTAGTGTACTATAAACAATGTCTTAAGACATAATGAAAATTGGAATGCAGTGTATGAACATTATATAGGGTTTTTGCTTGAGTACATTATACCTTGCCAAATTTTTTAAAAAACCAACTAATCAACTTATCATATGGACTAACCGCCAGCTCTCTCTAACCGACTGACCTCAAAAAAATGAGTGTCACATTAGAAAACCCGTTTGGTAGGGCAAGTATCGTTCGTAGTAATAGGTGAATGACCCTGGCAAGCCAATGTACCGGTTAGACTACACTGTATATTCATGTAGGCGTGAATGTAGGGTTGAATGTAGGACCGGGATTCCCTATGGCCTTATAGCCGCCAACTCTCTCTAACCGACTGACCCCAAAATAAAAAAATTAGTGTCACATTAGAAAACCCGTTTGGTAGGGCAAGTATCGTTCGTAGTAATAGGTGATTGACCCTGGCAAGTCAATGTACCGGTTAGACTACACTGTATATTCATGCCTCAGGCGAGAGGTAAGACAAATTACGCAAGCACGGTTCAAATCAGCACCTCTCTTACTACTTACATTTTACATTTTAGTACATTTTAGTGTAGTTCAATTTTCCACTGAAAATTCCCTGACAATGTTAACTTACCACACATAGCCGTTCCGGAGGTGTCAAAAATATGACCTATGGACAAAACTGTATGAACATAGTTTCTTTTGATTTAGTTTAACATCCCAAGCATACGCTTAACGTTCAACGTAAATCCCATATTTTATCCTGGGATATTGCAAAGACGCATTTTTGACAATCTGGTTGCAAATGCTTTACTTTGATTTAGTTTTACATCCCCTTTAACTTGCCCTGTAAGTTTCAACTTCATATACTATTCTATTCCTAAGGTACAGTATCTGTCAAAATGGCATCTGTGCCATTATGACAAACTTGTCGCACTGAATATTACGCATACATCCTTTTAACAATGTGGGACACATAGCACATTTTTAGTGCACAATGCCTTAACTATCCCTGAAAAATAAAACGTAATGCCCTATTTTTTTTTACTAAGAAATTGTATCTATGCTATCTTCCTGGCCTGGATTCACTTAAGTTTTTATGATTTAGTCCACTGGTAATATCAGAAGTAGTAATAGAAGTAGCCCTAAAAATTTCAATTTAATACCCTCAGTCGTTCTTGGGATATTGCTAAGACGCCCTATTGAACATTGGCATCCACAGAGTACCTCTTGATTTAGTTTTAAACCAGCATAAGCTTTCCCATAAAGTTTTTACTTTATAATGTAGTCCAGTCCTAATATATCTCCTCTATATAATATTGACAACCCGGATGTACATAAACTACTTTCCCTTCTGGTTGGTTCAACATACACTTGAAGTTTCAACTTTATGATCTAAGCTGTTCCAGGTATGTAGCTGGTACGCCCTTTTGATAACCTGAATATAGATAGCGTGTTTTGACTTAGATCGACATTCCGCTCAAAATTTCCCGAAAGTTCCACCTTTAAATCCTTAGTCTCAATAAAAGTAACAGTCGTAGCAGTAGCAGTGGTGGGAACATGCACATAGTGTCTTTCGGCTATTTCAACATACCCCTCAACATGCCCTGAAAGTTCCTACCTAACAATATAAGGCCTTCCAAATATATTCATTTTATACTCTTTTGACAACATGTATGGACATAGTGTGTCTTGATCTAGTTAAAAATCCTTCTAAACATTCACTAAAAGTTTTACCTTAAAACCATTAAGCTTCATTCCCAAACATATTTATTTATTAATCCTATTTCATATTTCATGACACATTTTGAATGTCTTGTAGTAAAAGCCACGGTGTCCGACTTTCATTACAATAAGACAAGGCGACCCAGGATCTGTAACAAAATTATACATGTCGGTTACGGGATTCTGGGGCAGTGATCCCCTCTATATATACGTATTATGTACTCTTTATTCCTTTGAGTGTGTTTTTGAATCTGTTCCAATTTTTTCTAAGTCGTATGTGACAAAGGTCTTCTTTTTTTCCGGACTTTGTAAATAAAACAAAATCAAACAGTTCATGGGAAAGAACTGTAAGTAAGGAGCGACCCGGCTCAATAGTAACCGAAACTCTAAAAAACGGAATTTTGATGCCAATAGATACATCAAAAGAATAAAATTTTTATGCTGATTTCAAAGCACATCAAGTTTAGATATACCCATCGAAAGTTACATGCCTGAGAAAATTTGCATTATTTTCGAAAAAAAGGGAGAAACACCCCTTACAAATCATAAAACCTTAATGAAAATCACACCATTAGATTCAGCTCATCAGAGAACCACACTGTAGAAGTTTCAAGCTCCTATATGCAAAAATGTCGAATTTTGTATTTTTTGTCAGAAGAAAGATCACGGATGCGTATTTTTTTTTCTTCCCAGGGAAAATCGTATTGACCCAGTGGTCCTAGAATATCGCGGGAGGGCTCATTCGAACGGAAATTAAAATTTCTTGTGCCCTTTTTAAGTGACCAAAACATGGAGGGCAACTAGGCCCCCTCCCACGTTTATTTTTTCCAAAGTCCACCCGATCAAAATTTTGAGACAGCCATTTTGTTCAGCATGGTCGAACAATATAATAACTATGTCTTTGAGGATGACGTAATCCCCCATAGTTCTGGGGGGAAGGGCTGCAAGTTATGAACTTTGCCCAATGTTTACATACCGTATAGTATTGGTTATTGGGAAGTATACAGACGATTTCACGTTGGATTTATTCTGGTAGTGGGGGGGGGGTTAAGTGGGAGAATCTTTCCATGGAGGAAGATTTCATGGGGGAAGCAACATTGGCGTTGGATTTCTCAGCATTATTAAAAAAAAAACAATCAGAATTTAAATAGAAAAAAACAACTGAAAAACTTTTCAATTGAAAGCTTTTCAACATCAAAACTTAAAACGAACAGAAACTATTACGTATAAGATAGGGTTCGCCCCCCCCCCCTAATGAATACCTCGCTCTTTACGCTAAAGTTGTTTAGTACTTTTATAAGAGCTATTTATTCTAATTAACGGCCTTTGTGATTAAGAAGTCATTCTTAAAGAATTATAAAAAATTCGAAATTAGGCGTAAAGAGCGAGGTATTGACTAGGGGGGAACCTAATATACGTAATAAAAATATACGAATATACAAGTTCCTTACTTAAGTTAATTCGTAAGTTACGTATATTTATTACTAATGAAAACGTTCGTAAATAAAATTAAACAACTTTCGAAAAAGCCATTTAGCTAAAAAAAAAGTAAAATTAAAATAAAAGTCTCGTTTTAATTATTCATGTACAGTGAGTCAAAATCAAAACCTGCATTATTTCAAAAACGTTCAGAAATTAAATTAAAAAAAAAGTTTTTTGAACTGAAAGTAAGGAGATTATTACAAGATTACAAAAAATTGCCGATCGCTGAAAATTACGAAATTGCTGAAATTTTTCTCCAGCATTCAAATAGCAGCAAAACTATTAAGTCCCATAAAACGAAAGGATTTAAAAAAATATTTTCTTTTTCCCTGAAAAGATTGTGTCAATATAAAACGAACATAAATTAATTACAAAAACTTTTTCAACAGAATAAGTATTTCAAACAAAAGTAAAGAACTCCATTAAACCAAAAATGAACAAAAATAAAATCAAACAATCTACCAACCGTGAAACTACCACAAATCAGCATCGATAAATAAATGAAACCAAAAACGAACAGAAATTACAATAAATTACCGAATCAAACTCAAAACGAGCAGAAATTAACATGAGTAGGGCTCAAAACTCCTATGCCTTCCCAAGGCCAGAACATAATTTGCACTTTACTGAAAAAATGCAAATGTTTTTACTTTTATAACTTTAATAAATCAAATAATATTAACATTTTGATTACTAAATATCAGTATATGTACATTAAACTGACAATACCCATTCGTTTGTATTTTTTATGTAAAGTGCAAATTAGGTTCTTGCCTTGGGAAGGCATAGGGGCTATGGGGGAGTGTCCTTCTCCAAAAAATAGTTTCTATATTGAAATCAACTATGCTGAACAAAATGGCTATCTCAAAATTTTGATTGGATGTGTTTGAGGAAATCGTGGGCGTGGAAGGGGGGTTCATTGTCTTCCAACCACTTTCGAATGTTAAAAAGGGCACAAGCCACTCCGATTTCCAATTGAATGAACCCTTTTTGAAGTTTATATGACAACTCCTTCGATACGAAGTGCCCTGGTCTAAAGGAAAAAAAAATAGCACATTGTGCCAACATCATTCTTTACTTAGGCAGCGCTATTGCGCTGCCTATGATATGGTGGTTGGATCCTACCGATTGATTTGGAATCGCACAAATAGGTGTTTTCTATACACGTGTGTCCAGTTTTGAATTTTTTGCAGAGGAACATTACAAAAGATAAAGATACAGATATCAAGATTTCTGCGAAATCTTTCGCAAAAAATTCAAAAAAACAGGCACAAGATGTGTGCAAAAGTGTTTGAAATTTGATGCTATTGAAAGGCGCAGGGGTTCATACTCCAAGCGCAACATTTTTGGCACATTTTCATGATTTTTTTAGTGTTTTTTTTCGGAACTTAAGGGGGAGCTATCCCTCTTTGTTGTACTTGAAGCTTGTGACGTACCAGCTATCCTCAATGAACCAAGTACTATTGTAGCACCTTGATATGGCACCCAGGGCCTGCAGTCTAGCCCTTAGTGCCAGTGCAAGCGCCACCTTCTGTTCCTGTTGTGTTGAGCAACATTCCGAGCAACTTGAATATTCGAAACCCAGCTAATGAACGTAAGTTTCTGGGAAAACGGGGCTGTGCTGGTAAAGTCCAGCATATTTTGGCTGAGGAAGACACGATAGTAATACATATATCTGACGAACGATCAGCAGCTGCTGTTGTTGCTGCAGTACCGAGCAAGCTAAATATTCAAGCGAAGGTAGTGAGTCACGAATATACCGGCATTATCAGGATGGACTAAGACTATGACGTTTCACAAATACCTTATCTTGTTAGCAGTGTAAAAGGTGCAAGCAGATTCGGTAATACGCCGGTAGTCCAGTTCAAATTCATATCAAAAGATGAATTAGATCTTGCTGTTAAACACGGAATCCAGATTGAATATGGTTTGTTTTGAGGTACGTTGCCGATTGACAAGCCGATGCAATGTCTCAATTGTCAAGGCTTTGGTTATTTTACTAGAGACTGTTCTAATCCACATAAATGCAGGAAATGTGTCGATAATTGTGATAACCACAACAGGAGCTGTTAGGCGCATTCCTTTAACTGTGCCAACAGTGGTGGCAACCACTGAAGCAACAGTGTGTCGTGTTCAGAGGTCAATAAATATCCACACGCTCGAGGGCCTGCTGTTAGAAGTGAAACTAAAAAACCGTGTGCGTCAATATGGGCTCCAGTTTCTGTTTTTTTTCAGAACATTAGTGGTGCCTAGGAGAAACTAAGAACTCTTGAGAGCCTGTTATTTAAAAATGATATTGTCTGTTTAGCCGAAAACTTGCTTAATGTGGATAGTTTTGGCTGACCATTTATTTTCTATTAGACCTGCTAAAACTACTGCTGGCCATCCCTCTGGTGGCTCATTAGTTGCTTTAGATAAGAAGTTTATATGTAGTTTTTTTTCGAATCTAGATATCTATACCTCGGAGTTTATTTAGGTAGTATTGTTCATGTATGTGTTTATATGCCAACTGATAATCAAAATGCTACGTCTAGCCGACAATATGCATCACCTAGTGCGTCCCTTTCAAAGTTGTTGTAAACAGTTAAATAATCAAATAAATCGGTCTCACTCAGTTCTAAACTCAGGTCTAAACTGCGATCTAAACTCGGACCTCAAATAGGCTGCTGCACCTTTTTATGCCAAGCGTTATATTTTTTGCTTTCTAAGTCCAAATCTTTCTGTTATGTTCACCATTCTGGTTCTACTTCTGATCTTAATTTTGTCATTTCAAATATCCTAGAGCTCTGAGGTGTCATTGCTGACGTATCTGATGATACGTACAAGTGACCATTTACATTTAAAGTTTGTATGAATTTGTTTACTTCGCAAATGAGTCAAAAGCCTCTGTGGTTTTGAAGATGGATTGGGATAATACTGAAATACCACTATATCCAAGTGTTTTGAATTCTGTGCTATCTAAAATCAAATTTCCTTTTCACCTCCTTTCTTCAACACTGTATGGCAGCAGCCTGGATCTAGATTACTTTCTTGCTGAGATTACTCACTCGCTTAAAGTAACCGCATCAGCGTGACTATAATCTGAGAGAATTGGGATTGATAAACGGAAAAGGGGCTGGAGTGATGACCAAGTGCTAAAACTGGCAAAGAACACTCACAAGTTTTGGTTTAAGATCTGGGTGGATTGAAATCGTCCCATATCTGGTTTAATTTTCAGGATCCTTAAATCGACGGATAGGTGTACTGGAGAAGCTAAGTATCTATTCTGTCTCATAATATCCAAAATAATCCGCAGCTACTGTGGAGCAAAGTGTCAAAGTTCACTTCATTGTCTTGTTCAAGCTTTATCCCTATTGATATAACTTCCCGGGAAAGACATTTCTCCTCGTTATTCTCTGATAGCCCTCCACCACTGGACACAACTTTTCGGTAAATTCTCCTTCACCATTCTTCTCGTCTAGATCATAGCTGAAATATTGTTTCGATCGCACCATCGTCAGTTCTTATGCTAATTCATGTCCTTAGAAAAGGCAAAGATCCTGGTTATGATAGACTCCAACAAGAATATTTGATTTATGGTACTGCGGAAATCAGCCTGAAGTAATAGCCCATCGCCCATCGCCCTGGAAATCGCCCTATGTTCAGTGTTGCCAAATTTTGAAGAAAACATCACTCGCCGATCGCCAAATCTTTCAAATTAATTACAGTGTTGCCAAATTTTGTCTCCTTTAACCTAAAGGACTATTAAAAATACTTTAACACAATTACTTCAGAGCAGAGGAGATTCTAAGGGGTCAGATACTATTTTTAGGGATTAAACCATATCTGCTCGACTAGTAGCTCATTTTAATGCCCTTTTTTCTCTGATTCATACTATATACGTTTTAATGCGTTTCAAAGTCTTGAATTCAGTTTAGTTCACAAATAAAGTTCTTCTAAGAAATTCAAAATCCTTGTCTTACAAAAAAGTGGGCGGTGTCCTTACTTTGACTTATTATGCCCTATACAGGGTTTTTATTAAATGAAAAACAATAGCCCTTGTATTTATTATAAAATTCAAGGTTTTATTCATTGCTACAGCTACAAGGGCGATTTCTTTATCGCCCTAGTCTTAAAATTCCATCTATAAGGTCAAAGAATTAGAACAAAGTTTCCTATTCTTTTCATATCGTGGAGTGCTATAATCAGACAGATAAGACGTTTCAAACGAGCTGTCACTGGCCACAATCGGAGAACAATCACAATTGGCTCATAGCAGAGGAGATTCTAAGGGGTCAGATACCTGTTTGAGACTAAACCATATCTGCTTGACTAGTAGCTCATTTTAAAGCCCTTTTCTCTCTGATTCATGATAAATACGTCTTAAGGCGTTTAAAATTCTTGAATTCAATTTAATTCCCAAATAAAGTTTTTCTAAAAAATTCAAAATTCTTGTCCTACAAAAAATCGAGCGATGGCCTTACTTTGGCTTATTATACCCTATACAGTGTTTTTATTAAGTGAAAAAACAATTGCCCTCGTATTTACCGTAAAATTCAATATTTTATTCATTAGTACAGCTCTTTGTGACTTTCTTATTTAACCAGGGCGATATTTTTTATCGTCCTAGTCTTAAAGTTCCATCTATAAGGTCAAAGAATTTGAAAAAGGTTCATATTCTTGTCAAAACGTGGAGTGCTATCATCAGACAGATTAGACGTTTCAAATGAGCTGTCATTCGCCACAAATCGGAGCACAATCGCAATTGGATCATAGCAGAGGAGATTCTAAGGGATTAGACACTCTTGTTTGGAACTAAACCACATCTGCTTGACAAGTAGCTCATTTTAAAGCCATTTTATCTCTGATTCATAATGTGTACGTCTTACCGCGTTTACAAGTCTTGAAATCAATTTAGTTCCCAAATAAAGTTTTTCTAAGAAATTTAAAATCCTTTTCTTACAAAAAAGCGTGCGATGGTCTTGCTTTGGCTTAGTATGTCCTATACAGTGTTTTTATGAAGTGAGAAACAATATCCCTTAGATCTATCATGAAATTCAATATTTCCATCATTGCTACAGCTCTTTTTGACTTTCTTATTTAACCAGGGAGATTTTTTATCGCCCTAGTCTTAAAATTCCAGCTATAAGATCAAAGAATGAGAAAAAGGTTCCTATTCTGGTCAAAACGTGGAGTGCTATCATCAGACGAATGAGACATTTCAAATGAGCTGTCACTTGCCACAAATCAGAGCATAATCACTATTGACTCACAGCAGAGGAGATTCTAAGGGGTCAGACACTACTTTTTGGGACTAAACCGTATCTGCTTGACTAGTAGCTCATTTTAAAGCCCTTTTTTCTGATTCATAATATATACGTCTTACTGCGTTTAAAAGTCTCGCTTTAGACTTGTTTTGGCTTATTGTATCCTATACAGTGTTTTATGAAGTGAAAAACAATAGGCCTTAGATTTATCATAGAATTCAATATTTTCTTCACTATTACAACTCTTTTTGACCTTCTTATGTAACCAGGGCGATTTTCTTAACGCCCTAGTCTTAAAATTCCATCTATAAGGTCAAAGAATGAGAAAAAGGTTCCAATTCTTGTCAAAACGTGAAGTGCTACCATCAGACAGATTAGACATTTCAAATGAGCTGGCACTCACCATAAATCAGAGCACAATCACAATTGGCCCACAGCAGAGGAGATTAAGAGGTCAGAAACTACATTTTGGGACTAAACCTTATCTGCTTGACCAGTAGCTCATTTTAAAGCCCATTTTTCTCTGATTCATTATATATACGTCTTACCGCGTTTAAAAGTCTTGAATTCAAATAAAGTTTTTCTAAGAAGTTCAGAATCCTTGTCTTAAAAAAAAGCGAGCAACGGCCTTGTTTTGGCTTATTATGTCCTATACAGTGTTTATATGAAGTGAAAAACAATTGCCCTTAGATTACCCATAACATTCAATATTTTCTTCTTGGCTAAAACTCTTTGTGACTTTTTTATTTAACCAGGGCGATATTCCTATCGTCCTAGTCGGAAAATTCCAGTCATAAGGTCAAAGAATGAGAAAAAGGTCCCTATTCTTCTCAAAACGTGGAGTGCTATCATCAGACAGATGAGAAGTTTCAAATGAGCTGTCACTCACCGTAAATCGGGGCATAATCACAATTGGCTCAGAGCAGAGAATATTCTAAGGGGTCAGACACTACTTTTTGGGTCTAAACTGTATATTCTTGACTAGTAGCTCATTTTAGAGCCCTTTTTTCTCTGATTCATAATATAAGTGTCTTAGCGCGTTTAAAGGTCTTGAATTCAAATTAGTTCCCCCATAAGGTTTTTCTAAGAAATTCAAAATCCTTGTCTTACAACAAAGCGGCGATGGCCTTGCTTTGGCTTATTATGTCCTATACAGTGTTTTAGGACACTGAATTTAGGACAATGAAGTGAAAAACAATAGCATTTTGATTTACCATAACATTCGATATTTCCTTCATTACTACAACTCCTTGTGACTTTTTTATTTAACCAGGGCGATTTTCTTATCGCCCTAGTCTTAAAATTCCAGCCATAAGGTCAAATAATTAGAAAAATGTTCCTATTCTTCTCAAAACATGGAGTGCTGTCATCAGACAGATGAAAAGTTCCAAATGAGCTGTCACTCGCCATAAATCGGAGCATAATCATAATTCGCTCACAGCAGAGGAGATTCTAAGGGGTCAGACACTACTTTTTTGGATTAAACCGTATCGAGTGCTATCATCAGACAGATCAGACGTTTCAAATGAGCTATCAATCGCCACAAATAGGAGCACAATCAAAATTGGCTAATAGCAGAGGAGATTCTAAGGGGTCAAACACTATTGTTTGGGACTAAACCATATCTGCTTGACTAGTAGCTCATTTTAAAGCCACTTATTCTCTTATTCATAATATATATGTCTTACCGTGTTTAAAAGTCTTGAATTCAATTTAGTTCCCAAATAAAGTTTTTCTAAGAAATTCAAAATTCATGTCTTATAAAAAAGCGGGTGGTGACCTTCCTTTGGCCTATTATGCCCTATACAACGTTTTTATGAAGTGTAAAACAGTAGCCCTTAGATTTATCCTTGAATTCAATATTTCCATCAATGCTACAACTCTTTTTGACTGTCTTATTTAACCAGGGTGATTTTCTTATCGCCCTAGTCTTAAAATTTTATCTATAAGGTCAAAGAATGAGAAAAAGGTTCCTATTCTTGTCAAAACGTAGCGCGCTATCCTAAGACAGATTAGACGTTTCAAATGAGCTGTCATTCGCCACAAATCGGAGCACAATCGCAATTGGATCATAGCAGAGGAGATTCTAAGGGATTAGACACTGTTGTTTGGAACTAAACCACACCTGCTTGACAAGTAGCTCAAATAAACATTTCAAATAAGCTGTCACTCGCCAAAAATCAGAGCACAATGACAATATGATCACAGCAGAGGAGAATCTAAGGGGTCTGTCTTAAACTATTTTATGGAACTAAACCTTATCTGCTTGACTAGTAGCTCATTTTAAAGCCCTTTTTTCTCTGATTCATAATAAAAGTAGTAATCAATGTTATACTTTGCCCAGACATATAGCAATATCCATGTTATTTGCGGAGATATTACATTATTGGAGATTAATGATGGAGCTGACATTTTGAATTTCTTTCGTGAAATGCAAGAATTGGAATATTTCAGTAGTGTCTTGTCGTGGTTTACCTTGTCACAGCTACATTCTCATAGTTTTCAAAGTTCATTTTGAATTTCTGTCGTGAAATGCAAGAGTTAGAATATTTCAGTAGTGACTTGTTGTGCTTTACCTTGTCACAGTTACATTCTCTTGATTTTTCGAAGTTCATTTTGAATTTTTGTCGTAAAATGCAAGAGTTGGAATATTTCAGTAGTGCTTTGTTGTGCATTACCTTGTCACAGTTACATTCTGTTGATTTTCATAGTTCATTTTGAATTTCTTTCATTGAAATGCAAGAGTTGGAATATTTCAGTAGTGTTTTGTTGTGCTTTACCTTGTCACAGTTACATTATCTTAATTTTTCAAAGTTCATTTTGAATTTCTATCGTTGAAATGCAAGAGTTGGAATATTTCAGTAGTGTCTTGTCGTGGTTTACCTTGTCACAGCTAACATCTCATGATTTTTCAAAGTTCATTTTGGATTTCTTTCGGTGAAATGCAAGAGTTGGAATATTTCAGTAGTGTCTTGTCGTTGTTTACCTTGTCACAGCTACATTCTCATGATTTTTCAAAGTTCATTTTGAATTTCTGTAGTGAAATGCAAGAGTTGGAATATTCCAGTAGTGACTTGTTGTGCTTTACCTTGTCACAGTTACATTCTCTTGATTTTTCGAAGTTCATTTTGAATTTCTGTCGTGAAATGCAAGAGTTGGAATATTTCAGTAGTGTTTTGTTGTGCTTTACCTTGTCACAGTTACATTCTGTTGATTTTCATTGTTCATTTTGAATTTCTTTCATTGAAATGCAAGAGTTGGAATATTTCAGTAGTGTTTTGTTGTGCTTTACCTTGTCACAGTTACATTCTCTTAATTTTTCAAAGTTCATTTTGAATTTCTTTCGTGAAATGCAAGAATTGGAATATTTCAGTAGTGTCATGTTGTGGTTTACCTTGTCACAGCTACATTCTCATTATTTTTCAAAGTTCATTTTGAATTTCTGTCGTGAAATGCAAGAGTTGGAATATTTCAGTAATGACTTGTTGTGCTTTACCTTGTCACAGTTACATGCTCTTGATTGTTCGAAGTTCATTTTGAATTTCTGTCGTGAAATGGAAGAGTTGGAATATTTCAGTAGTGTTTTGTTGTGCTTTACCTTGTCACAGTTACATTCTGTTGATTTTCATAGTTCATTTTGAATTTCTTTCATTGAAATGCAAGAGTTGGAATATTTCTGTAGTGTTTTTGTGTTGTTTACCTTGTCAAACTTACATTCTCTTGATTTTTCGAATTTTATTTTGAATTTATGTCGTGAAATGCAAGAGTTGGAATATTTCAGTAGATTTTTTTTGTGATTTACATTGTCACAGTTACATTCTGTTGATTTTCATAGTTAATTTTTGATTTATTTAATTGAAATGCAAGAGTTGGAATATTTCAGTAGTGTTTTGTTGTGCTTTACCTTGTCCCAGTTACATTCTTTTAATTTTTCAAAGTTCATTTTGAATTTTTTTCGTGAAATACAAGAATTTGAATATTTCAGTAGTAACTTGTCGTGGTTTACCTCGTCACAGCTAAATTCTCATGATTTTTAGAACTTCATCTTGAATTTCTGCCTTGAGATACAAGAGTTTGGAATATTTCAGTACTGAGTTGTTTCAATTTACCTTGTCACAGTTACATTCTCTTGATTTTTTTAAGTTCATTTTGAATTTCTGTCGTAAAATGCAAGAGTTGGAATATTTCAGTAGTGCTTTGTTGTGCATTACCTTGTCACAGTTACATTCTGTTGATTTTCATAGTTCATTTTGAATTTCTTTCATTGAAATGCAAGAGTTGTAATATTTCAGTAGTGTTTCGTTGTGCTTTACCTTGTCATAGTTACATTCTCTTAATTTTTCAATGTTCATTTTGAATTTCTTTCGTGAAACGCAAGAATTGTAATATTTCAGTAGTGTCTTGTCGTGGTTTACCTTGTCACAGCTTACATTCTGTTGATTTTCATAGTTCATTTTGAATTTCTTTCATTGAAATGCAAGAGCTGGAATATTTCAGTAGTGTTTTATTGTGCTTTACATTGTCAAAGTTAAATTCTCTTAATTTTTCAAAGTTCATTTTGAATTTTTTTCGTGAAATGCAAGAGTTGGAATATTTCAGTAGTGAGTTGTTGTGCTTTACCTTGTCACAGTTACATTCTCTTGATTGTTCGAAGTTCATTTTGAATTTCTGTCGTGAAATGCAAGAGTTGGAATATTTTAGTAGTGTTTCGTTGTGCTTTACCTTGTCACAGTTACATTCTGTTGATTTTCATAGTTCATTTTGAATTTCTTTCATTGAAATGCAAGAGTTGGAATATTTCAGTCGTGACTTGTTGTGCTTTACCTTGTCACAGTTACATTCTCTTGATTGTTCGAAGTTCATTTTGAATTTCTGTCGTGAAATGCAAGAGTTGGAATTTTTCAGTAGAGTTTTGTTGTGCTTTACCTTGTCACAGTTACATTCTGTTGATTTTCATAGTTCATTTTGAATTTCTTTCATTGAAATGCAAAAGGTGGAATATTTCAGTAGTGTTTTGTTGTGCTCTACCTTGTCACAGTTACATTCTCTTAAAATTTCAAAGTTTATTTTGAATTTCTTTCGTGAAATGCAAGAATTGGAATATTTCAGTAGTGTCTTGTCCTAGTTTACCTTGTCACAGCTACATTTTCATGATTTTTCAAAGTTCATTTTGAATTTCTGTCGTGAAATGCAAGAGTTGAAATATTTCAGTAGTGAGTTGTTGTGCTTTACCTTGTCACAGTTACATTCTCTTGATTTTTCGAAGTTCATTCTGAATTTCTGTCGTGAAATGCAAGAGTTGGAATATTTCAGTAGTGTGTTGTTGTTCTTGATCTTGTCTAATTTAAATTATTTTGATTTTAATATTTCAATTTTAATTTCTTTCATTTAAATGAATGAGTTGTAATATGTCAGTAGTGTTTTGTTGTGCTTTACTTTGTCACAGTTACATTCTCTTAATTTTTCAAAGTTCATTTTGAATTTCTTTCGTGAAATGCAAGAATTGGAATATCGTTTCTTCAACTGAAAGTAAGGAGCAACATCAAAACTTAAACCTTGAATACACAATACAGATACTTTATTCAAGAAATTATGAAAAAATTGCAAGTAAGTAATAAAATATTTCTTAATTTCCCTATTTGAATGTACAATACAGAAATTTGATTCAATATATTAAGGGAAAAAATGTAAGTAAGTAAGTAACAAACTCTATGCTTTTTCTGCATCAATTGTCAGATATATTGAATAAAATATGCAAAGTCGACATAGCTTTATTTCATTTTTAAGGTTAATTTAGACGAGGTTACGTGCGTGCACGTAACCTCGTCTAAATTAACCTTAAAAAATGAACTTTGAAAAATTAAGAGAATATAACTGTGACAAGGTAAAGCACAACAAAACACTACTGAAATATTCCATCTCTTGCATTTCAATGAAAGAAATTCAATATGAACTATGAAAATAAACAGAATGTAACTGTGACAAGGTAAAGCACAACAAGTCACTACTGAAATATTCCTACTCTTGCATTTCAATAAAGAAGTTCCAATTGAACTTAGAAAATTAAATAGAATGTTACAGTTACAATTGAAAGCAAAACAATTCACTACTTAAATATACCAACTCTTGCATTTCACAACAGAAATTAAAGATTTACTTTGAAAAACACTTAGACTTTAGATGTGACATTTTAAACAAGAACACGACACTACTGAAATATTCCAATTATTGCATTTCACGAAAGAAGTTCAAAATGAACTTTGAAAACTTAAGAGAATGTAGCTGTGACATGGAAAACTACAACAAGACATTACTGAAATATTCCAACTCTTGCATTTCAATGAAAGAAATTCAAAATGAACCAAGAAAATCAACAGAATGTAACTGTGGCAAGGTAAAGCACAACAAAACTCTACTGAAATATTCCAATTCTTGCATTTCACGACAGAAATTCAAAATGAACTTCGAAAAATTAACAGAATGTAACTGTGACAATTTAAAGAACAAAAACACAATAATGATATAGTCAAACTAGTTCATTTAATTTATTTATATTCAAATTGAAGTCTTAAAATCAACAGAATGTAACTGTGATAAAGTAAAGCACAACAATACACTAATGAAATATTCAAACTCTTGCATTTCACGACAGAAATTCAAAATGAACTTCTAAAAATCAAGAGAATGTAACGGTGACAAGGTAAAGCACAACATCTTACAGCTGAAATATTCCAACTCTTGCAGTTCTCGACAGAAGTTAAAGATCAACTTTGAAAAATCATGAGAATGTAGCTGTGACAAGGTAAACCACGACAAGACACTACTGAAATATTCCAATTCTTGCATTTCACGAAAGAAATTCAAAATGAACTTTGAAAATTAAGAGAATGTAACTGTGACAAGGTAAAGCACAACAAAACACTACTGAAATATTTCAACTCCTGCATTTCAATGAAAGAAATTCAAAATGAACTATGAAAATCATCAGAATGTAACTTTGAAAAGGTAAAGCACAACAAAACACTACTAAAATATTCCAACTCTTGCATTTCAATGAAAGGAATAAAAAATGAACTATGAAAAATCATGATAACTTAGCTGTGACAAGGTAAAGCACAACAAAACACTACTGAAATATTCCAATTCTTGCATTTCACGAAAGAAATTCAAAATAAACTTTGAAATATTAAGAGAATGTAACTGTGACAAGGTAAAGCACAACAAAACACTATTGAAATATTCCAACTCTTGCATTTCAATGGAAGAAATTCATAATGAACTATGAAAATCAACAGAATGTAACAGTGACACGGTAAAGCACAACAAAGCACTACTGAAATATTCCAACTCTTGCATTTTACGACAGAAATTCAAAATGAACTTCGAAAAATCAAGAGAATGTAACTATGACAAGGTAAAGTACAACAAGTCACTACTGAAATATTCCAACTCTTGCATTTCACGACAGAAATTCAAAATGAACTTTGAAAAATCATGAGAATGTAACTGTGACAAGGTAAAGCACGACAAGACACTACTGAAATATTCCAATTCTTGCATTTCACGAAAGAAATTCAAAATGTACTTTGAAAAATTAAGAGAATGTAACTGTGACAAGGTAAAGCACATTCTGTTGTCAGCTCCATCATTAATCTCCAATAATGTAATATCTCCGCAAATAACATGGATATTGCTATATGTCTGGGCAAAGTATAACATTGATTACTACTAATATATACTTCTTACCGCATTTAAAAGTCTTGAATTCAATTTAGTTCCCAAATAAAGTTTTTCTAAGAAATTAAAATTCATGTCTTACAAAAAAGCGGGCGACGGCCTTGCTGTGGCTTATTATGCCATATACAGTGTTTTTATGAAGTGAAAAACCATAGCTCTTAGTTTTATCATGGAATTCAATATTTTCATCATTGCTACAGCTCTTTGTTACTTTCTTATTTAACCAGAGCGATTTTCTTATCACTCTATCCTTAAAATTCCATCTATAAGGTAAAGAATGAGAACAAGGTCCCTTTTTGGTGCCATATGCCACCTTAAGATCAGTGTTGGCGCGTCCAATGGGCAAATACCAGCCTGAAGTAATAGCCCATTACAGAAATAATTAAATAAAACAAGTTTTTCCGAGGGAAGTAAAGAGCGAATTTGAAACTTAAAACCACAGTTTATAGAATTATCCAGTAAGTTTATCGCAGATAATTTCTGGTCTTCAATCTCGGTGCGAACAAAAAGCTCCTCCCACTTATTTCTGCATTAGCGGGTTAATCTGTTTCCGTCAATCAATGAGAAATGGTTACAAAGTGCATTAGTTGTAATAGCCGGTTTCCACTTGTTTTGCGTCCAAGAGAAATCTGACTTGTCTACCCATGAAAAGATCTAATGCGGCTTATGTTTATATCTGCAAAAACGTTCTCTGGAGCACTCTCACCTTGGTCCGGGTTTTTATAATGGGTGAGATAGGGAATGATCATACTGCTAATTCTTTAAACTGTGCTTAAAACGAACAAAATTATTACTTTACAGCCTATCTAAGGTATATCAATAAAACTAATGCAGAAAAAAGAACATGAGATATTACCCTATGTTTGTAATATTACAGAAAACTACCACAACCCTTTCCTCAGCGTGCAGCCCTTTTTCCAGGAACTATGGAGGGTCATATCATCACCAAATCCAAAGATTTTGACCTTTGTACTATGTTGAACAAAATGGCTATCTCAAAATTACGATTGGATGACTTTGTGGGAAGGAGGCCTTCAGGGAGGGGGGCTAGTTGCCCTCCAATTATTTGGTCACTTAAAAATGGCACTAGCAAATTTAATTTCCGTTAGAATGAACTATTACTCACCTCTATTTGATGTTCCATTCACCCCCTACATGGCGGATCCAGAGAGGGGGCGGGGACGCGCACCCCTCAGGCGTAGTCTAAAGTAGTGTAATTTACTTAGTTAACTCAAGTTTGCGTTAACTAAACTCGCTCCTAACGCAACTCGCAATTTTAATTTCCGTTAGAATGAGCTATTACTCACCTCTATATGATGTTCCATTCACCCCCTACAGTGGCGGATCCAGAGAGGGGGCGGGGACGCGCCCCCTCAGGCGTAGTCTAAAGTAGTGTAATTTACTTAGTTAACTCAAGTTTGCGTTAACTAAACTCGCTCCTAACGCAAGTTTATCGGATCAATCTAATTTGCTCCCCCCCCCCCCAATTTTTTTTTTCGGATAAACCTACTTTGCGCCCCCCCCTAAAAAAATCCTGGATCTACCTCTGACTCCTTAGCCCTGCTAGAACAAAAAAGAAAAAACGGAAGACATATCAGTGCTACCCATGCAAAAAATTCATTTTCCTTGTTTATCAAGGAGGGGGACTGTTATCGCCCTATTTAAGGTTTTCAACCATACTGATTCCAAAGGTACAGTTTTCATTTTGATCTGACTCCTTTTCGAGGGGTTTCAAGCTTTTTTGTGAAATCACCATAGATTTTTTCTTAGCAATAAACTTTTACTTTTAAGACAAACTGAAATAGTAGTTACCATTCCTAAATCAGTGTTACATAGCAATTTTCTTTCACTGGGTTTTTTTTCAAAATGCGTTTTTTTAACTTTCGGTTACTATGGGCTGTGGTTTGCTCTTTACTAGGTTGCAGGTACCGATGTAACAATTACTCCTGTTTTTCGATTTTTCAGCCGTAATGCTGCAAACCGTAATTTGAGATTCATCGTTTAGGAGGAAAACTACCCCTTCCTTATCCTCGCCAAAAGCTGGTTCCCACCTATTTTCTACTTTCTCTTTGAATGCTCGATTTTACGTCAGCTCAATTTTGCTTCTTTTAAGGAATTATCAGTTGACACAGTCCCAAAAAACCCAAGGATTTTGATTTGGAAGATAATCTGCTTTTGTTTCGTAAAAGTGTCACAATTCATGATTGTAAATAGATATGATAGCTGAATACCCACGCCATAGAGCTCTGACAAATTATCAATCCTGCAGGGACGAGGGTTGAACAAGGAAACGGCCTTTTGACAACACTTTTACGGATCCAGGTTATTTGATTCCTGCCAAAATTTCGATTTTCTTTTGGTTAACGAG
Source organism: Artemia sp. Qi Xiang Cuo (assembly GCF_049724085.1). NCBI lineage: Eukaryota > Metazoa > Arthropoda > Branchiopoda > Anostraca > Artemiidae > Artemia > Artemia sp. Qi Xiang Cuo. The sequence goes on along the minus strand of NC_142802.1, from coordinate 34,217,359 downwards.
TTTGATGTGCATTAGACGCTTATTTTCATTGATAATCGGAGAAGGAGTTACATTTTTGTACCATTTACAGGGTGAAGACATATATTTGGGCGAATTTTCAAACGTTTTTCTTGATAAATTCTCCGATTTACAAAAATTTTGCCGTTCAAATTCAAAAAACAAGAAGATGGTTTCAATTGCGGGCCGATGTGCCTTCAATTTATAGTTTTCTTTGCAGTTCGGTTGATTTGGAGTGTGAAGATCCACTCAACCATCTCCACTTAAATTTCAGAGACGAAGAAAATTTAATTAACAATTTGGCAGATGACGAAAGTAGCAATACAATGCAAGCCCAAACTTAGCAAAAATTGTAAAAACCATGGACCTATCATTGAACAATATTAGCAGAATTTGCCGAATGTCACCTGTAACATATTAATTTAATAAAAAACAAAGTTTTTCCGAGGGAAGTAAAGAGCGAAATTGAAACTTAAAACGGACAAAAATTATTACTTCACAGCCTGTCCAATATATATCAATAAACCTAATACAGATAAACAACCTAATTATGTTTCCCTGTGTTTGTAGGATTATAGAAAACTAGCATTTTACTCAAAACACAAAAATCAAGTATAAGAAATAGGAATGTGGATTCTGGAGTCAAAATTGAGTATGTAGCCTGACAACAATAAACCAATCTGTAAATCTTCCCTTAGTCTTACACCAATTGTGACATTAGTAACTTTCAGTATACAATTAAAATCATCTTAAAAGTATAAGCCTAAAATTAAATAAAACAAAAAGATTTTGACTCCTAAGCAGAAAAGTAAAACTCTTGTTTCTAAAATAAAGGAATGGATCCATAATTACGCAAGGAATCTCTCGAAAAAATATTTTTTTTTCAACCTGAAGAAAGGGTAATTGATTTTGTATGAGAACTAATTTTATAAATCATAAAAACTTAAGCGTAAAGAGCGAGAGTTGGGTCGAGGAGGTACACCTCAATATAAAGAATTTAAGGTTAAACTTTATTCCCAACTCTCACATCAAAAGAATGATTTAATACTTCTTATAATTCTTCACTAAATTAAAGCGCTATATAGAGAATACCCAGTCCAACCAGGGCGCGAAGGCCGTATTTTAACAGCCATTTAATTGAGCATTGTTGAGAAGTCCAATAATCATGAGCTAATTGTGGTTGTGCTCCGACTTGTGGCGAGTGACAGCTCATTTGAAATGTCTCATCTGTCTGATGATAGCACCCCTAGTTTTGATATGAATAGGAACCTTTTATCATTCTTTGACCTTGTAGGTGAAATATTAAGACTAGGGCGATAAGAAAATCGCCCTGGTTAAATAAGAAAGTCACAAAGAGTTGTAGCAATGATGAAAATATTGAATTCCATGATAAATCTAATAGCTATTGTTTTTCATTTCATGAGAACACTGTATTGAACATAATGAGCCAAAGCAAGGCCATCGTCGCTTTTTTTGTAAGACAAGAATTTTGAATTTCCTAGAAAAAAATTATTTGGGAACTAAATTGAATTAAAGACTTTTAAACGCGGTATGACGTATATATTAGGAATCATAGAAAAAAAGGGCTTTAAAATGAGCTACTATTCAAGCAGATAAGGCTTAGTCCCAAAAAGTAGTGTCTGACCCCTTAGAATCTCCTCTGCTGTGAGCGAATTGTGATTGTGTTCTGATATGTGGCGAGTGGCAGTTTATTTGAAATGTCTCATCTTTCATCTGTCATCTGTCTGATGATAGCACTCCACGTTTTGACAAGAATAGGAACCTTTTTCTCATTCTTGGACCTTATAGATGGAATTTTAAGACTAGGGCGATAAGAAAATCTCCCTGGTTAAATAAAAAAGTCACAAAGAGTTGTAGCAATGAAGAAAATATTGAATTCCATGATAAATCTGAGGGCTATTGTTTTTCACTTCATAAAAACACTGTACAGAGTATAATAATAATAATAATAATAATAATAATGTATTATTAAAGCTTTTTTACAGCCATATACAAAACAAAAAAGAAAAGAAAAAGTATAAATAAAATGAAGACATACTAAAATCACTATCCTCTTAATCAACATTCATACCTTTCAATGCAAAATTTACCACACTTACTAATGTCTGTGTTGAATCTGAGCTTAAAATCCTCCAAAGTAGCCAATCATTACCCTCTTTCAAAATTTCTCCCCCTATGTGAGAAAGCCGCCGGCATCGCAGGAGGAAATGACCCAGCCCAAAACCAATCTCACCACATTTTAGACAAGTACGCTGCGTTTAGCCTGTAAGTGCGCACGCTCTCAGCGAATGCTATGCCGTCCAGGAATTTGGAACACCTGTGCTGTCGACCTCAATTCACCTATCGTGAATCAATAATTCCCCTTAGAAACAACAAATTAATTCCTCTTTCTTGACAGATCAATCAACCAATGACATCATCTGTCAGACTTTAAAATTTTTCGTCTAGAAACGATTCTCCAGGAATAGATCCAAGTCATTAATGTCTTGTGTCTCGGAAACAACTCTTTTGGTCGAACTCCAAAGGATATTAATAGCCAAAGGCCATGGAAACAACTCTCCAAGAAACATCTTAGCGATGAATTGTTTTAGCGCGGGAATCAGGTTTCTTATTAATTTGAAATGCATTAGCGCAGAGATGCCAAAAACAAAAGGAACACGCTGAAATTACGTTTAGGGATTATTTGGGCGAAACTGTTTTAGACAGGTTATGGAACTATTTCGACGAAACAGTTAGAGACATTTTTAAAGAAGATTTTTGAAGAGATTTTGGAAGAGGATTTGAGGGTGAAACTCTGTGGTCGTTATAATACACAAGTTTCATTTGAACAGTGTTGTGAGGTCCTCTACCCCAACCCCAAAGGGTTCCGATCCCCACCACCCCAACCCCGAAGGAAGCGCCCAGGTCCTCAAAGGCCCCCAAGCTCCCAAAGAGCCACCGGCGCCCCCAAACGACCCACCCAGACCCTCAAAGGCCATCCCCGGGCCCCCCACAGGCCCATCGAGCTCACACCGGACCAACGGAGGCTCCTAGGGCCGCCACCGGTCCCCAACTGGTCCTCAGCTACCTAACTATCCCCCCAGATATTCACCGGCCCTACATTTACCTACCCGGTGCTCACTATGGCCCCACAGCCCTCCATCGCCCACTCACGGTCCCCCGGACCAGAGCAGAGCCGCCGGGCTGCGCCGTGGACCCGGAACGCGTCGCAGGATGTGCCGCAGGGATGCGCTATGGGTCAGAAAAGCGCCGCAGGGGATGCGCCGCCGGGAGGCTCCGCAGAATAGTGCCACAGGGATGTTCCACAGGAGGTACCACAAAAAAAAGTACAGTAAAAACTAAACATTTAAAAATGTTATCCCCCCTACGCCCGCCTCAGACCTCCAAAGGTCTTCTCCTGGGTCACAAAGGTCCCCCAGACTCCCAAATGGTCAACCGGCCCCCAACGGTCTACTGGGCTTCTCAACGCCCTCCCTGGGCCCCAAAGGTCCACTGGACTCCCAAAAGACCACCCAATCCTCAAGGGCCCCGGATCCCCAAACGCCCTCCTTGGGCCCCAAAGGGCCTCCCCTGGTCCCCATACATGCACACACAAACTTACACACACACAAAAACTTACACACACACACACAACTTACATACACACAGAAAACTTACACACACACGCGAAAACTTACACACACACGCCAAAACTTACACACACACACACAAAAACTTACACACACACACACACACAAAAAATTACACCTTCAAAAGAAAAATTACATGAAGATAAAAACTTACATGTACAAAACAAATTAAAAAAACAAGAACACACAACTTACACACACACACACACGAAAACTCACACACACACCCAAAAACTAACAAACACACAAAAAAACTACACACACAAAAACACAAAAACAAACACAAGAACACACAAAAACAAACACACACACACACAAAAACTTACACACACACACACACACACACACACACACTACACACACACACACGAAAACTTACACACACACGCACAAAACTTACACACACACACAAACTTACACACAAACACACACACACACAAAAAAAAAATTACACACACACATACAAAAAAATTACACACACAAAAAATAACACACACACACACACACAAAAACTTACACACACACACAAAAAACAAACATCAAAACACAAAAGCATAGACACACAAAAACTTACACACACACACACAAAATCTTCGACCAACACGCAAAAACTAAAATTCAAACAAAAACAAACAATAACACAAAAACTAACAAACACACACACACTAACACACACGCACAAAAACAACCACACACACACACAAGCAGACACACACACACACACAAAAAAACAAACACACACACTACAAAACATACACACACACTCAAAAACGAACACACACACACACACAAACTTACACACACACACACACAAAAACTAACACATGCACACGAAAACATAAAAGCACCCAAACACTTAAATGAACACAAAAACATACACACAAATACACACACACACACAACTATACACACCAAACACACGAAAACACACACACACACGCCAAAACTTACACACACACAAAAACTAACACACACACACACACACGCACAAAAACTTGCACATGAACACACAAAAAAACTCACACACACACGCACAAACACCCGCACACACACACACACACACAAAAACACACACACACACACGAAAACTTACACACACACGCAAAAACTTACACACACACAAAAACTTACACACACACACACACAAAAAAACTTACACATTCACACGAAAACTTACATGCACACAAAAACTTACATGCACACAAAAACTTACACACACACACACACACACACAAAAATAAAAAACAAAAAAAAACGAAAACAGACACAAACACTAAAAAAAAAACACACACAAAAAAAATAACAAACACACACACACACACACAAAAAACTTACACAAGAAAACAAAAAGAAATCACACACACACTCACAAAAACTAACACACACACACACACACACAAAACTTTCACACACACACACGAATACTTACACACACACGCCAAAACTTACACACACACAAACATAAACATTCACACAAAAACTTACACACACACACACCAAAACTTACACACACACACCAAAATTAACACACACACACACACAAAAACTTACACACACACACACACACACACAAAAACCTACAAAATCACACGAAAACATAAAAGCACGTAAAAACAAAAATGAAAAAACAAACATACACACACACACACACACAAAACATACAAACACTCACACACACACACGAAAACTTACACACACACGCCAAAACTTACACGCACACACAAAAACTTACACACACACACACATACACAAAAACTTACACATGA